>NC_092356.1:50172959-50368680 GCF_963676685.1 Mytilus edulis | reverse complement strand
ATTTTATGAAGAGCTGTAGGTGTTCAGAGAAAAAGCCTTCACATTTTTGTATAAAGGGAGGTTACAATAGTCAATGCTGTGAATTTGAATAGGGTTATATTCTTTTATGATAAAATAGTTAACATTTTTGTAAAAAAAAAATTGGATTGTTTGATTGATTGTTGGTATTTTATCTCACTTTCATCACTGTTATCTTTATCCTGCCAGCCAGTTTTCATTATCAGTAATAGAGGAAGTCTGATTGACCAAAGGGAACACAACTTTAAATGGCAGGAAAACTGTCAGTCCTTGTTATTTAAGATCAAAGGTTGAATGCAACTTCCACACAGCGGGTTATAACTTACTACCTCACTGTACAAAATATATAAGATGCACAGCACATTACTCTTAAGAACACCAATTCCTGTTCTAATTTTTTTTTACAAGAAGCCCATAAACATGACAGAACAGAAAGCATCTTTTTTCAAATTATTGACAGAATTTTGATATGGCTTCAAAAACAACTCAGCTCAGATTAAGATATTCAATCATTGTTTTTAGCTAAATATAAACATTTTATTTTAGAAATTGTGAGATCTTAATAGCAGTTTGACATGAGATTTGTATGACATTAAATTTGTAAATGATGATTCCGTTAACTCTTTTATTGATGTTAATGTTCTTTGTGAAGATGAGTAAGATTAATGTCATATGAACAGGTTCTGTATGCTGGTATCAAAATTAGTTCTGATTTCTGTCCTTTGTACTTTTAATTTACGGCAAATATAACAACTTCAACACAAGTCCATGCACTGTGATTCCTGCTAAAATATCTACAATTATCACTGTTAAATATTTTGTTTGAAAAAAAAAAATTAAATACAAAAATACTGAACTTAGAGGAAAATCAATTCGGAAAGTCCATAATCACATGGCAAAATCAATTAACAAAACGCATCAAAAACGAATGGACAACAACTGTCATATTCCTGACTTGGTACAGGCATTTTCAAATGTAGAAAATGGTGGATTAAACCTGGTTTTATAGCGCTAACCCTCTCATTTTGATGACAGTCACATCAAATTCCGATTGAAATATAAATTGATTTTGGATATAACATTTGAATTTTTTGTATTTGCTAGAGTATCATATAAAAGAACACAGAACTGATCATGCTAGATATCAAGATAGTGGTTCAGCATGATCCTCTTTTTGAAAATATATATAACTATGAAAAATAAATGTTCAAGACAACATGGTTTAAAGAATGTTAAAGAGAACAAAGGTGAAAGATACCAAAAGGGAGATTTAACCCAAAAGTTGTAAGGCAGCAACCATTTGATTTTCTGGTGGGGGGGGGGGGGGGGCTATGGTTTTTTTTGGAAAAAAAAGTTTGTTTCCAGTTTTTGGAGAAAAAAAATAATTTGTTTTGAATTCTGAAAAAAAAATTGTTTGTTACACCCTCAGCTGCCACTAAATGTAATGCTAAAATTGAAAGAAAAAAATTGTTTTCGACTTGTCACAAAAAAAATCGATTGTTTTTCGCCACAGGTGAAAAAAAAGTTTATACAGAAAAAAAAAACCATAGCCCCCCCCCCCCCCCCCCCCCCGAAAATCAAATGGTTGCTGCTTAGGCAAGGTAACATTCATTGCTGGTAATATTTAAAACTGTACCCATCTTCACATTTTTTTTTAATTCTTGCCATGCTTATGTCGTACACTACAGTGACCTATAATTTGTAATGTCTGTGTCATTTTGATCTCTTGTGGATAGTTGTCTCATTGGCAATCATACTGCATCTTCTTTTTTGATATAATGTAAGTATTAGATACATGCACCTATGAAGATTTGAAGATATTTGATGTATCTGATTTACACACAAGATATTATTGTCAATAACTAAGGTCCACTGGGTCTTTCAGCGAATTGACCATATGTTATTTAAAAAATGCATGATAAATGTAAGGTATTCAATTTCATTTAACACATCTTGGTGTAAATAAAATAATTTTTGGGCCATATGAATTTGAATAATAAGTCTAAGTTTGAATAAGAAAACTACTTGTTATTAGATGACTCCTTAAGTTCTCTGCTATATATTATCTATTATATTTTAATTATGGAAACGTGCAACAGCAAATCATATTTTACAAAAATATTTCACTTATTCTTTGGTTGATAATTATTAATTTATGACCTGGAAAAACTTTATTAGGAATTTCATTCTAAAATACTCATAAATTTTGAAATATGAACATTTCTAGATTTTACTACTAAATTATAGCAATGCTAGATCATAATGTTCTGCATATTTCACATTTCTGAAGTTTTGTGACATTTAAGTCATTTTGATTATGTCATAAACATAGAGAGTGGTGGAATTTGTTAAGAAAAAACATCTTTCTGCATCAAGTATTGGTATGATTACAATGTTTAAGTTATGTGGAATATTTCTGAAACATGAAAGAGCATATATTAACATATTTCTGTTTCTAAATGCTAAGTTTTTTTGTCAAGCCTTCGACTTTAGTCGAAAAAGCGAGACTAAGCAATCCTACATTCCGTTGGCGGTGGCGTCCACAAATATTCACTCTGTGGTTAAAGTTTTTGAAATTTTAATAACTTTCTTAAGCTGTACTGAATTTCTACCAAACTTGGACAGAAGCTTGTTTATGATCATAAGAAAGTATCCAGAAGTAAATTTTGTAAAAATAAAATTCCATTTTTTCCGTATTTTACTTATAAATGGACTTAGTTTTTCTGCGAGGAAACATTACATTCACTCTGTGGTTAAAGTTTTTAAAATTTTAATAACTTTCCTAAACTATCCTTGATTTGTATCAAACTTGGACAGAAACTTGTTTGTGATCATAAGATAGTATCAAGAAGAAAATTTTGTAAAAATAGATTTCCACTTTTCCGTATTTTACTTATAAATGGACTTAGTTTTTCTGCGAGGAAACATTACATTCACTCTGTGGTTAAAGTTTTTAAAATTTTAATAACTTTCCTAAACTATCCTTGATTTGTACCAAACTTGAACAGAAGCTTGTTTGTGATCATAAAATAGTATCAAGAAGAAAATTTTGTAAAAATAGATTTCCACTTTTCCGTATTTTACTTATAAATGGACTTAGTTTTTCTGCGAGGAAACATTACATTCACTCTGGTTAAAGTTTTTAAAATTATTAATTATAATGTTCTTAAACTATCCTGGATTTCTACCAAACTTAGACAAAAGCTTGTTTCTGATCATAAGATATTATTCAGAAGTAAATTTTGTGAAAAATTCACTTTTTCCGTATTTTACTTATAAATGGACTTAGTTTTTCTTCCAGTTAACATTACATACAGTCTGCAGTTAAAGTTTATAAAACATTTATTAGATTCATAAACTATCCTGGATTTTTTACCAAACTTGAAAGCTTCTTTCAATCAAAAGACAATATCGAGAGGGAAATATTTATTGATGTTTTTCCTCATTTTTGTTGAGTATGTGATTAACAGCAAAAGTAGGCGAGACACTGGGTTCCGTGGAACCCTTACGAATTTTTAGCTCACCCGGCCTGAAGGGCCAAGTGAGCTTTTCTCATCACTTTACGTCCGGTGTCGTCCTTGTAGTCCGTCGTTGTTAACTTTTACAAAGATCTTCTCCTCTGAAACTACTGGGCCAAATTTAACCAAACTTGGCCACAATCATCATTGGGGTATTTAGTTTAAAAAATGTGTCCGGTGACCTGGTCAACCAACCAAGATGGCTGCCATGGCTAAAAATAGAACATAGGGGTAAAATGTAGATTTTGGCTTATATCTCTGAAACCAAAGCATTTAGAGCAAATCTGACATGGTTTAAAATTGTTTAATTTTAATACTTCAATCATGACTTAAATTGTTCAGTAAATAAGAAAATGTCTCCAGAACCAAGTTGCACTTTGAGGATACATAATTGAAAAATACATTTTTTGTCAGTGGAAAGTTGTAATCATGAGATGGTAGAAAAATTTAGTCATTTCAAAGGTAAAAGTTCAAGGTCATGAAAAAGCAGGGTTTGAATTATGACAAGCCACTAAAAAGGCAATTATTTTGACAATTATTGTATCAACCCATGGAAGTTAATAATATTAGAAGTCAAGGTCAAACATTATAAACAACAATCTTTAATTCCAAAGTATGCACTGCTTTTCCTACAATAAGTGGATATTCTATACAATAATATACCATCATTTGTTTACACAAGTGACTGACTTTTTACAAGCCACTTGTTTTTAACTTAATATAATGTGTTTAAATAAGGACACAGGGTATATAAATTAGGAAGAGTTAAATCTGATCTTGTCATCTTGGAGATAAAATAGGTAATAAAACACCTATCTTTAAATTATCCTGTCTTCATTACGTAAATTATAATCTTTTTGTCATTGTTTACTATGTTACTACAAAAGTTGGTTGTAAGTGTCTTCAAACAGATGGTTTTAGGTATAATGTCCATGGACAAGGGTTAGTTTAGGTTGTTGTCTGGTCATGTACTTTTTCATTTCAGTAGATTTATCACTTTTATTAAGGTTTACATGGCCAAGTTATCTTTATCATCCCTGGACATCAACCTGTACAGCCTATCTGTTTTGAGATTTACCCCAGTCATCCCTGGACATCAACCTGTACAGCCTATCTGTTTTGAGATTTACCCCAGTCATCTTTAACCCTTTCGCTGCCAAACAAATTGTTAACAAAACACCTTCAGTGCCAATGCTTTTTTTGATTGTCTTAACAAGACCGCAAAAACGTCGACGTCATAGTAAAGGTATAATAGCGCCAAAAGATGTTAACTGCAAGTGGCGGGAAAATTAAACTTTTTTTACTAATAGTCCATTTTCTTACATATAATACCGATTTTTGACTCCGAAGTTATAATATTTAGACAAGTTACGTGTAATAAGATATTCTGATCCCGGTTCTAGTAAAAGCAACAAGATAAGGTAAATTATTTTTTTTTTTTGAGGGAGGGGTCACTATTTTATGTCTTCCATGAAACATGACAAACTATTTGCACCGATATTAAGTTTGACTTTACTTCTTTTAGTTGCCCTCACTTGAACTAATACCAGAAAATCCCAACTATAGAGACGGTAACCTGTCTAAAGATCATATACATTGTACTCCCGAAAAGAGATAATGCATATTAATTTGTCACTACTTATAAATTAAAGAAAGTTTGTGATTATTTTGTGTGAACAACTTCATTACATGAGCTTGATACAAAATTCAAGATTCATATTAACATTTCTCAAGAAAGATATTTTTATTCGTCGGTGTTACATCGTCTGTCTTGTTTCTTATATTTACTACATGGTTTATGAACAATTTTACGACAGAGAGCACACATGCATATACATGTTTCGGCCCTTTCCTGCAACCAGGGACATTTCGTACAGAACATACAGAACACTCTCTTCTTTTCGACCCGGCAATTTTCTCAAATGTCGTTTTGTTCTTATTATATGATCTTCGGAAATGTCATCAAACAATTAATTGTATAAAATAAAGACATGATCGAACATTGTCAGAGTTCTTTTAATAGGAATTTTCTATCGTATCTTAATATTAAAAATAATGTGTTCATTAATTCTTGACAACCGTACAATAATAATTTACTGTGATTGTAATTTTGAATGTATAATTGTTCACAAAGTTTTCATGTTGTTTGCGGTTTTGCTATCTTTTATTTTGGAAGACAAATGGAAGAAGGGATAAATAATAAATGAGTACAGACATGCACCGATCAAGGAACATGTAGTTTACTAGGAAACATGTTACATGTATCAATTAAAAGTGTCATGTTGACCTGGAATATTAATTTGGCCGGCACAATCCGGCAATACTCTTTTTTTACGATGCTATACAGGACATTGCATTTTCACACGATAAATTCAATATTAAATATTTTCCTTGTATCTCTTGTATAATTCATGTTTAACTGTTTTGCCTTTGAAATTTATATACAAGTATGCCGTATAAAGCCTAGAAAAATTAAACGCAGCAAAACAAAAAGAAATTAACGAAATTTATTCCATGCATTAAAATTCTCTGGTGGCGTTTTAATGGAACATGGGCATAAATGTATATTATCAAGACAAACTTCTTCGTCGAATGAATTGTGAAAATCAGCACGATATAGGCAATGGTTTTGGAATTTCCCTGCAGTATTCTTTTATATGGCCTACATTCTGGTTAAATAATGTGTGATCCCTCACTCAGGAGGATAACCACGGATAAGGATTAGCAATAATCCGATGGATGCGTTATAAACGAATCACGTCATTAGATTAATTACGTCATAAACATGTAGTGCACTTTTTGCGTACTTTTTCATCTTTTTAAGTTTTTGATTTTTTTTGCGCTTTTTCTAATCCGTTCTTTGTAAAGGTTAACTTAATTCTATCTTCTATATTTTATGTATGTAAAATTTTATTTTTATTATATTCTTACAATTTTGGAAAGTAAATGCTTAAAAACTTTAGGCAGTTTAGGAAAGTAAGCCTAGAATATATAAATATACTAAATGGCCTACTGCAATAGCGTCGGGAAAAAAGAGTGGATTTGAAACTCTATAGTTCTAAATATTTTATAATTTTATATATATTTATAAACGCATCCTTACATAATTTTATTTTCATAAATTTCATAAAAAAGCTCCCCTTTCATATCTTTTAATATCGGTAAAAAAACGCGCGAATGTTTCAAGACGGAGGAATTAAATTTATCACAAAAACGGCGACGTCATAGTACATTACGTAGTTCATAACATCATTTCAATCGGCCGATGAATCGGCCCTTTGGCACTAAAAGGAGTATGACTTTGGGCCGATTTTCGGCCCTATGGCACAGAACTCGTTAAGGGAATACGATACAGTAGCAGGGGCAGATAATAACGTTTTCAAAACTGTTCGTGTTGTTTTCGCGACGTTGGTAACCAGAACGTTGTAATTTCGCGATGTTTCTAATAAGAACGTTAACATTTCGCGACGTCGCTTTAAAAGAAGTCATATTTAGCGGAATATTCACTGGCGTCATTAATTTCGGTTTCGCGAATTTAAAAAAAGTACCTGCTAAAAAAGTGGCCATTTCTAAAAGACGGAGAAATCCGCCGAAAAGCAGTGAGATTAAAGTAAATACTTGAGATGAACAAAAATAAATCAAATACAATTTTGCATAACGAAATTGAAGAAATAGTGATAGACACAGAAGAGAGTATTGACAGTATAACATGGAAAGACGGAAGAAGAATTGTGGAACTTTTTAGTCTGGTACTGAATAACTGTCAAAACTGCACGGCCCAGCGGAATCTGCTCAACGTAGAGAAAGAAAAATTGCAAGGAATCGGGGTCTGGCATACTATTTTTTGCTTAAACTGTAACATGCTGAAAAACATTTTACCAATAACACAATTCGGAACAAAACGACCTGCAATAGCTAATTATGAGTATTGGTAGCTGCTTAACGTCCAGCGGCAAATATTTAATTTCACATTTATGACCGTGACATCCAAATGTTATTTTAATGAAACTTAAAGAAATGAGAAAAGGTATGAACCCGTGATTAATGAGAAAAAATTAACAAAATCTATATCGCGTAGGGTGGCCGAATCGGGTCAGGTGTTGAAATCCATACACAAAAGTTATTACTACGGCGTGTTGTACAGCTGTGCAATATTTTTCATAACGAGAACAGTTATTTTAATTTATTGATAATGAATTCGAAGTAAATAATACTATCTTGAATTGAAAAACATCAGAATCAAAATAATTAAGTTTGTGTCTTTATTTTTCTTTTCTTGTTAAGCATTTGGCAGCCTCCAAATTTTACGGAGAATTGTCATTGTAAGGCCAAATTTATCAGACTATCAATGAAATAACAAAACCGACTTCATGTGCGAGACCCTCATTGGTGGACAAGGTCGTATAACACCCCTATTCGCTTTGAAAAACACCTGCAAATACTTGACAGCGAACTCGTGTACGGCTGGAATGATTACACCACGTTGTTGCGATTAAAACTTAATCTAACGTAATTTAGCGCCATACTGACAGACGTCGTAAAAAATTAAGGTATATGGCTATTATTGAAAAAACAAGCACATGGACCCCATTTTTTTTCTTTTGCAATCAATCAAGTACTGTTTCAAGAACACTCCGCCAAAATTTCAGGAAAAAATCAACGATCAAATTTTTTCTGCACTTTCGAAAAGAAGCAAAAATATGGTCAATTTCTTTATTTCGGATATAGCATTCTAAATCCGGAACATGATGATTTGATTTAACCTTAAACTTGTTTCAACATGTTGATGCCATGGATCAAGGGAATATTTTACAAAAAACCCGGTTAAGTTATGACTTTTCGTTCAAAAGTATTGTTACTTTCTTTAAAAGTCATAATTTATGAAATTTCAGGGATTTTCTTCCAAATATGCAAATTTCGAACCAAATTATCTCAAAAAGTAAGTAATGAAGGTACTTTTTTCTTTGCATATTTGAAAAGTACACATTAAAATTGACCTTCTAAAAAAATTTTAAGAAAAAATCAACGAGGGATCTCTACTGTATCGTATGCCCTTAAAAGACTATGTCGCTAATCTAGGTCCATATGCATCTTTAACAAACAAAAAATGGTCAAAATCATCATTAAAGAGGAATGACTCCAAGAAAGGTACTCAAAGGATGATCGTGGTCAAGTTCAGTTAAATTAAAAGATTTTTGTTCAAGTTATCGAAGATGATGAAAATGAATCCCAAGTAATGATACTTTAAACATCAGGCACTATCCTACAGTTTTTGTGATAGAGATTGAATTGAAAGTATGGACACTCCTTTATTCTCTACATATTAAGGGTGCAATCAACAGTTTTTTTCTATGACGTCATATTTTGAGGGACCATGCATAAGTCACCCTTAGTGGTGGACTGATTAATCAAGATACTTGTATAAAACTAGATATCACTGGAATCAGAATGTTCTCTAGTTTATAATGAAATAAAAATAAAGTGTACTTTTAATAGTATAAAAAAGTTTTATCCAGAGAAAATGGGAAAAACATTGCCTAATCTAAGCTTAAAAAACCTGAAATCAGGATGTTCTCTAGTTTATAATGAAATAAAAATAAAGTGTAGTTTTAATAGTATAAAAAAAAGTTTTTTCCAGAGAAAATGGGAACAACATTGCCTAATCTAAGCTTAAAAAACCTGAAATCAGGTCATGTTCACACCCATGAAGACATGATACATGCACATTTTCAGGGGTTAAATTTTTTTGTTACAGCTAACTAGCCCAGGACCTATTGCCAGCAGGAATTTACTAGCCCTGTTAGGAGAACTGCTAGTCCATCAAAATTGACCTGCTAGCCTGAGTATGCCTTAAAAATTAAAGTTTGCCGCATAATACAATGTGTCCCTTGTTTTGAAGGCGGCTTTATACAATGTATTTGATATTTTTTGTTGATCTGCTATTTATTCTGTTGGTGCCTAACCTAACTTAGAATTTTGTTACCACATACAAAGCAGACTTTTTATTGGCGTGCTTAAGGAAATAACGGCAATATTCACAGAGCATCATCTCTGTTTTTTCATCAGCAAAAGCCGAACTTGCCCAGGGGAATCATTCTGTCCTGGACACTATTAATTTTTTCCCCTGCTTTTCACGGTCGTATTGGGTATTTTGGGGATGAATTTTCAGCCTTGTTACCCCCTTCATCATGTTCATCTACCGTTTTTCGTTTTGAAGTTTCGGGGGTTCTTGTACTAAAATATTTAGAAATATTTTGTTGCATGATTTCGTGCTCAACAGCTGTCCGCGACAAGACAGGTCAATACCGATCAATTCTTCATACCCCCAGTACTGTTAATTGAAAATCTTGGCATAAGCAATGTACAATACCCCAGGCCATGGTATGAGAAATCGATATTAGAATTGCGATCCACAGTAAATTAAATTCACATGATACCGGGCCACCCAGAGTTATTTGTTCTATTTTAAAAATATGTACAAACCAGTTCAAATTCTTGGAATCCAGGATGACATAATTGAATCTGATTGGCTAAGATTAAATGGTGATGAAGGGATTTTCCACTTTCAATTTTGGAAACGTCCAGAATTTTTTGTTACTAGTCCACCAGGCATATTGGGTTACAAATTTTAATTGCCTGTGGCGTAAATGCCCTAGTCCCGGGCGTCGGGCTTGTGGATTTTTTAACCCCTGATTTTTCATATTCAAAACTGTATGAATTTCATAGATTTTTACCTGGTCTTTCAAAAAAATCATGCTTCAGGGTACATTCGCCTGCTCCAAAAAGAGCTACAGGGGCTGCAAATAAGTTTTCAATTTTCACTGCCAAAAAAACAGGATGTTTACAGTGTTGTCTCCCCTTAAAACATGTATATTTAATCTATTTTTTTTAATTATTTTAATCATTCAACCTGTTTTAATTGAAGTAAATTAACTTGTTTTACAACCAAATACAAAAAACATGACACTTTTTCACCAATTATGTTGATAAAAAGGGACTTCCCTCCATGTCTATTTTAGTCTGGGAATATAACCGCTAGTTTTTTTTATACGAAACTGTTTATGGCACCTTAAACTGGCCGTTGTTAAATTGTAGGAATGTCAGGAAAAAGGGATGATAAAACATCATTCAAAAAGGAGACAAGTAATAAGTTGTTCTCCCAAACTCTTTGAATTCTCTTAACAGACTTTATTTTGATGTTTTTCTTGCTGTAAAAATTGTCTTCTGTTCTTATATTTCTTACTTATTTCAGGCAGTGACCCTGGGGAATACAAATAACAGAGACATAGATCAAAATTTGGTGAAGCATTAAGCATACCAATTCATGCATATGCTATATGAAATACTCCCACAATTAGTTCAGGGGTGTTGCTGTCTAGCAAATACTTTCTGCAGTGAAGATTACTTTATGA
Source organism: Mytilus edulis (assembly GCF_963676685.1). NCBI lineage: Eukaryota > Metazoa > Mollusca > Bivalvia > Mytilida > Mytilidae > Mytilus > Mytilus edulis. Next base: position 50,357,732 of record NC_092356.1, on the reverse strand, counting down.
GGCTCTAGGTATGGTACAGCTTACAGGGTCAAAAGGTCATATTTAGAAATTTCCTTACATTACCCAGACATGTGCAAAAGTTTCAGGTTTATATTTAATGATAAACCTGAGTTAAACATCACAGGACCTGAAAAATGAGATGTCAGGTCCAAGGTTGCAAACCGACCATTTAACCATGTTGGAGCCATTCTGAAGTTGCTTGATATAGCATGGTTTTCATGAAGGTTGAGGTCGGTACAATTTGACTTAATCAAATGAAGGTCTGAATAGTTATTATTATGAAATGTATGGTATAATTTTGTTATTCCATCACTAAAACCAGATTAAATCCCCATTTTTTAGCTTTGCATTTGGTATCATACAGGTCACAAAAGGTCAAACCATATGGGTCTTTTCAGTACAAATGTGACAAGAAAGATTGAAATGACTAAAATAAATGACAACATTTGAGGACACTGACTATTATCCCTTGACCATTCTATATATACATACCTATCACCTACTTAGTGACTATTTAGCTTGAACTTACAACTGTATATACATATGTACATCACCAAACATCACAGACATCTACATACCATACTATTGTTCAGGCTTATGTCATAGTACAAGTACAAGATTGAGTGTGATGGTACTTAGGGATTCCTACAACAGATGTTAGCAGGATTTCTCAAATTATTCTTTGGCAGTTGACTTCTGTTTGATATTTGGATTGATTAAAAGGGCATATTCTGTTAGAAGACAGTTTTTCGATTGATTGCTTATATTTTAGTGCAGGACATATTTCTGGTTTCCTCTCTGAAGGTAAATATATAATCTAATATTGATCTGAATTTGAGTCTCTTTGTTGCATAATGTTAATTTTTGACTCTCACTTTTTATTAGAGATATAAAGAAAATTGCATAACCCTCAATATGGTTGAAAATGTTGAACAATGTCCAAGCAAATACTTGAATTACCCAGTACACTACAATATATTTTACAAAATTTCAATTACATTTATTTTATCAGAAAGACATAATGTGGGAAATTTATATTGCTAATTTTAAAAAAGAATTTAAAGAGAGCAGAAACAATGGCTCTCCTTATCAGAAGATAGAAATAGGTATTTGGAGGGTCACAGGTTAAGGAATCAGTTGATGTAATAAATGATTGACGATGGCAATGAGACAAACTTATAATCCACCAGAGACCAATGATGTGGATGTAAGCAATGTATATATCACAGTACAAACTTCAACAATCAGAAAAACCTGTACTGGTACTGTATTGTAAGACATAACTAGATAGTCTGGAATTAATGGCCAGAAATAGTAAGAATGTTGATTTGAAGTACAATTAGAATGCATTCCTTGAAGTTGCATGTTGCGATGCAGTTATTACCAGAGATGGGAAGGAAGCATTGTCAGGATGGATGTTGTACATGAAATATCTGTATCATTAGTTGAGAATGCATTGAACATCTGTTAAAGTATCAGAACTGTAATATATAATTATGACTGCTATGACTGCTATCTCTTTATAAATAATATAATTAGGGTACCAGAATGCAGTTAAGATTGCAGAATAAATAAATATTTATAGGGTAATTTATGATTTATTAGCTTAGTTATTTTTGCTTATAATTCAATCCTAATTTTCGTTTACAAATTGGATTGGAAATCTGCAAAGTTTGAAGTGGCAATACTTGAATAGAAAACTTACATTAGATTTGCAAAATTGTAGCACAACTGATCATTTTAAATAAACTATTTCACTGTGTTATAAACTATCATACATGTAATTACCAATTTACTTCAACATGTTAGAGATTAAATTGTAAAGAAAAAGCAGATAAATTTTATTATTCTAACTTGAAAAATGCAAAATTATCTCCCCTTATTGTAGAGAGTTATTGGATCTGGTCACACTCTTTTGTCAATATTATCGATGATCATTAAGTGCTACTTATATGAATAAAGGGAAGTGTGGGTGTATATGCATGTATCATTAATTCAATTACTCCCTTAAAAAAACAGATGCCTTAGGTGAATATTAGTTGATTAGATTATGATAAGATATACATTGTAAGTCTTTAATATATCTCAGTGTATATATTAATTCAGAATATATTGCACATGTAAAGGATATGATAGGTTTACTTTTTATATCAAAAGTAATTTTTTCCAATGTCCATTGGTTTCACCAACTAATTTACACACTGCCTGTTACTAGAAAATTATAAGTAGGGCACCTGTTTTACCAGTTATCTCCCCTGAGAATAATAAGTAGCAGAGATAATTGGCCATAGATAAAGATTTGTGTTTATACTTCCTGTTTGTTTTTTTTAAGCTTTTAACTTTTTGTTGGATACTTTTTTTATTAAACCAAATAAATATTAATGGTTTATAATGTCCTGATTGATTCACTTTTCTATGCAGAGAAAACGAAATTTTTAGATAAAAATCTTAAGTGTATGGATTAATATGGGATTATCTCCTTTGATCTTGCATTTTGGTATGCTTTACCATTATCACTTGCAAGTATTTTTGTCTTTTTAGCTCACCTGGCCTAAAAGGCCATGTGAGCTTTTCTCATCACTTGGCGTCCGTCGTCGTCGACGTCGTCGTCGTCGTCGTCGTCGTCGTCGTCTGTCGTCGTTAACAATTTTTCAAACATCTTCTCCTCTGAAACTACTAAATGGATTTGAATGAAACTTAACATGATTGTTCCTTAGTATATCCTGCACAAAATGTGCGCTTCGATTTTTGATCCGTCAAAAAACATGGCCGCCGTTACTTAAAATAGAACATAGGGGTCAAATGCAGTTTTTGGCTTATATCTCAAAAACGAAAGCATTTAGAGCAAATCTGACATGGGGTAAAAATGTTCATTAGGTCAAGATCTATCAGCCCTGAAATTTTCAGATGAATCAAACAAACCATTGTTGGGTTGCTGCCACTTAATTGGTAATTTTAAGGAAATTTTGCAGTTTTTGGTCATTATCTTGAATATTATTATAGATAAAGATAAACTGTAAACTGCAAAAAAGATCAGCAAAGTAAGATCTACAAATAAGTTGATATGACCAAAATTGTCAATTGACCCCTTAAGGGGTTATTGTCCTTTAATGACAATTTTTCACAATTTGTTCATCATATTTGCTAACTTTAAAAAATCTTCTCCTCTGAAACTACTGAATGGATTTGGTTAAAACTTAGCATGGTTGTTCCTTAGATTATCTTGCACAAAGTGTGTGCTTTGATTTTTGATCCGTCAAAAAACATGGCCGCCGTTACTTAAAATAGAACATAGGGGTCAAATGCAGTTTTTGGCTTATATCTCATAAACGAAAGCATTAAGAGCAAATCTGACATGGAGTAAAAATGTTCATTAGGTCAATATCTATCAGCCCTGAAATTTTCAGATGAATCAAACATCCAATTGTTAGGTTGCTGCCACTTAATTGGTAATTTTAAGGAAATTTTGCAGTTTTTGGTCATTATCTTGAATATTATTATAGATAAAGATAAACTGTAAACAGCAAAAAAGATCAGCAAAGTAAGATCTACAAATAAGTTAATATGACCAAAATTGTCAATTGACCCCTTAAAGGGTTATTGTCCTTTAATGACAATTTTTCACAATTTGTTCATCATATTTGCTAACTTTAAAAAATCTTCTCTTATGAAACTGCTGTATCAATTTCAGCCAAACTTAGGCTAAATGAGTTTCAGAGTTTCAGAGTATCTAGTATAAATTTTATATTTCATTTCCTTGTATGTCAAGAAACATAGCTCCTATGGCTAAAATAGAACATAGGAGAAAATGATTTTTTTTTTGCTTTTGAAGAAAATAGGACGATTCAAAGAACATTTAAATAAATTGAAAAGCCAAAATAATCATTGATGAGAGATTAAACCAAAAAAATTCAGGTGAGCGATTCAGGCTCTTGAGAGCCTCTTGTTAATATCCTCATTCTTTAATGTGGAACAATTCAAGAGAGAAATTAAGTCTAATAACATTAATTAAGGATTGACAGCATCAGGCCAGGTCCCTGGAAAGTTATTTTCCCATAATTTAAGTAAACTTGCAGCTCATATTTTGGAGTTCTGTAATCTTATTTTGAGGTGCTTAGATATAAGCCTCTTCTTTACTAAAGCTTTGAAAAAAAATAATATTGAATGCAATTAAATGAGAAAAAAACTTTAAATAAACTATCATACTGTCAATGTTATACTAACTATTGAACGACTCCTGATGGTAATGTATACAATATGTATACATTATGACCTAAGTCACTGAGTAATTAGGGTAAGACATGCAAGATCTATCAAGAAGGTGTATAATATCACATGTTAGGATGTAGAATGACCTCCCATGGGAGGATTATACTAGGATGTGTATTGCCTTCTTAATCAAATTGTGTATTGAATGACTCTTGTGAAAATGAACACCTTAACATGTAACCATCTGTTATTAAAAATCATTGTATAGTTTAGATGCTAGTTAACTGACTAAAAGCTATAAAAACCTTTTTGACACATAAAATAATGATATTGAATAAGGAGACTATACTGTGTAAGCTTCTTGTGTTCTTTGATATAGGCAGAGTTCATTTTAATTTAGGAGTGTGTGGTCTAGAATTCAGGGGTAATTATTCAAAGCTTGACATTATGATATGAAAACATTCTTGGTGACTTATGTTTTTGATTGGTTGCTGTCTCATTGATGTATGCTGACATTATGTTTTGTGAGTGCAGGCATTGCTTCAGTAGCAGATGGTTTTGACTCTCAGATCTTGACTTAGAAGTTTTCCTGCTGAAAGGTTGGTGGTTTTCTCTTGAACCACTAGCTTCCCCCTCCCATTAAACACTAGCAACCACTATGTAGCCTTAAGCAAGACTTTAACAATCAATAGTAATCAACATGACTTGCTACAGGAAAAGATTTGGTCCATTGGTCAGCATTAAAAAATCTTTGGTCCATATGACAAGGGAAGAAATTATTCAGACAGGCACAGTTGGATTCATTTTCCTCGAGGTAATTTTTCTCTCTTTTTAGGGATAAATAATTTTTTGGGGCTTATCATAGTGGTTTTTCTTTTTTATAGTGTAACTTATAATTCTTACCGTATTCATTTAAACTATGTATCTTATTAACATAATTTGTATTACATGTTATTGTGACCTGTATAATATTCAAATTAATTACACACAAATAATTAATACATGCTATCAAAGTGTCAAAATCAGTGTAATTCATCTACAGTGTTAACGCTGCAGGCCACATACACACACTGTGGTATGTTTTGTTTTTTGTTATAAATCGTTTTCTGAGTTTTTATGCCCCATTTATGGGCATTATGTTTTCTGGTCTGTGGGTCCATCTGTTCGTTCGTTCGTCAGTTCGTTTGTTCATCCATATAAACTCATCATAGATACCAGGGTTAAAATATTATATTTACGCCAGACTTCAAAAGACTCATCAGTGACGCTCGAATCAAAAAATGTTTAAAAGGCCAAATAAAGTATGAAGGTGAAGAGCATTGAGAACCAAAAGTTCCTATTAAATGTTTTGCCAAATACAGCTAAGATAATCTAATCCTGGGGTAGAAAAGCCTTAGTTTTTCAAAAATTCAAAGTTTTGTTAACAGTTAATTTATAATTATGAACATATCAATGATTACTCAAGTCAACACAGAACTGTTGACTACTGTGGGCTGGTGACACCCTCTGGGAAATAAATCTCCACCAGCAGTGGCATTGACCCAGTGGTTGCAAATAATCTATTCGTCCGTCTGTTCCACTTCAGGTTAAAGTTTTTGATTGAGGTAGTTTTTGATGAAGTTGAAGTCCAATCAACTTGAAACTTGGTACATATGCTCTTTCTAATTTTAATGCCAAATTAGAGATTTGCCCCCATTTTCATGGTCCACTAAACATAGAATATGATAGTGCAGATGGGGCATCAGTGTACTTGGGACTCATTCTTGTTTTGGTCATTTTTCTGATACGCACAGTGGATTAATTTATTTTCATGGGTATCAATTTTTGTGGAGTGAGGAAAACTTGAATTTTCGTGGATATTTAATTTCGTGGTTTCAGCAAAGTCTGCATTCACACCTTTAGAAAATTTGTAATTCTTTGAATATTTAAATTTGTGGTTCCCCTGTTCTCACGAATTCCACGAAAATTGGTATCCATCAAATATTAATGAATCCACAGTATGATGATCCATTCCCTCTATGATGTTAAGTAAGTAACACAGAGATATTGGGTAGCTGTCAATCAAACAGCATTCAAACATTACAAATTCATCATAAATAAATAATTTAAAGTAAGAAACAAATTCTGTTTGAGAACTTTTAAAGATAAAGCAGTAGGCTGACCTTGAAATCATAATGTCAGAGAATTTTTAGAAAAACCAAAGTTTTTGTTAAATAAACATTTTGCATTCATTGCAGGAAGATTTTTATTTTCATTTTGTTCCGCATAAAATTTATGAAATTGGTAAAAACAGCCTCTGACAGGGAAGCAACAAATTTAAGGAGTATAAAGCCTAATACTTTGTCAGATTGAACTTTAGAGAGATTAATGTGCAAGTATGAATGTATTGCCTGATTTCTTCTGTAGCTTTAAGTTAGTTGTAAAGAATGAGGATAAAATTCTGAACTATTTTATAGCGAAAAGCAATTATGGCAGCCACAATCTTATTAGAACTAGTTCTCTGCACTTGCTCCTCATTTTAGTTCAGTAATGTTTATATATGTCACGAGGGTTACCAGCAATGACAGTTATTTGTTGTCTATTGAAGTCTTTTTCATCAGCAATTATTATCATATGCACATCATCTCAGAAGACCCAATATTTGCCTATGAAATTATCTTGAGTATTACTGTACATTTAAATACTATAATTCAAAATGTACACTATTTTTATTCCCGACCCATTAAAGAGATTTCAAAATTTGACATAAATACCATTTAAAAATGATATTTTGAAAATGTGTTTTAAATAATTTGACATAAGTCAGATTTCTTTAACCTTCTTTTGTTAAAAGGAAATGAATAATAACAAGATATTAGAGATTTCACATCTGACTGACAAATGTCACACCATCTATAGGTCTGATTACTTATTAGATAATTCCATAATCATATCCTTTGTTGAGTAAAATTTTATCAGATGCATTATAATGTAATGTTAGTGAACCTTTGATCTTATGGAATTGCTTATTCTTAAATCATTTTTTTCATGGTCAATATACATTTCATATACTTTATAATTCAGAAACCTATAAAGGGACTGTGAAATCAGTCGACTTATTTTAGGAGAAATGGCCCTTGAAAGTCGCTTTTACTAATTATTGTTTTTGAAGTAAGAACAGTTAATAGAAAAAATGTAATAGCCAAAATGATATATCGACCAGTACAAAATTATTGTTATTAAAATCACATGCCCAAATTATGAGGAGATTCTTTTTCTATAGGAGTTATTGCCCTTGAATGACAAATTTTACCTTATAGTTGCTTTTTTTCCAGTAACTGTCAAAAATGTTCTTTTTGCAATTATTTTTTTTATGAAAAGTAGCCAGGTGAGAAGATGCAGCTGCCTTGGAGCCTCTAAGTTCTGGAAAGTATTTTTATTTTGCCATGATCAATATTTGTGATCAACATTTTCACCTTGGGACTTTCTAGCATGTAATACAATCAGTAATTGAAAACAGGACCAGCTTCATTACCTTAAAAGCATTAAATGAACTATAAGAACTGTACTCGTCTAGACCTATTTAGTAGGGATGTTGGTGAATTAATTACATCTTAACATGGTATTAGGATAGATCTCTAACCAATTATCAGTTAACCAAAAGAGCAGTGATCTTGAATTTTCTGTGTCACAGTTTTATAGGTCAAGTTTGTCTTTGATAAGTCAGCTAGAACACACAAATAATAAGGTTTGTTATACAAAGTCAACTTTGATGAATTTGTAGAGGACTTGCTATAAATTGCCAGAATACCTATGTCCATACCAAGTGTTTTTTATTGGACTCAGCTGCAGATAAACAGTTTTGTACTATGATTTATGAACTATTATGTAGTGTAACTTATTATTACTGTCATCACAATAGTTTATAGCCATAGTAAATATTTAAGTGTTGAAAGGTGTTTTATTTGCTCTTCTCATTGTTAGAAACACCTTCCCCTTCCTTCTTAGGTTTGAATTAAAACTTTATTAATGAAAATGTAACTTCCTCATTTCTTATTCATTAAAAGAAAATATGCTTGATATTTGACAATGAGAAAAACTATATTTCTTGAGTGACTAATTATTTCCCTCTGATTAAAGATGAATATTTATGAAAATAGATGAAAATCTTGTTCCTCAAGGTGTAAGTATTGTATTTTCAACTTATGAATTTGAATTTTCCCTTTTTTAAGTATCTTTCAGCTCTTTTATGTGTTGATAAAGGATCCTTGTATTAGAAAGATAACTCACAATGTAATAATACATCTCTTCCAGATAAAACACTTAGAACTCTATATTTGGGGATTTTTTTAGAACTATATGATTTAATCATTCACAATAAGACAATTTTAAAATATTCAAATGGCTATTGTAGTATTCCTAATGTTTGTAATTTAACTGTGAAGAAATGAGAATTGTGTATGTTAAGAATTTTATTAAGATAAATGATGTTTTGTGACCTCTTTATAAGAAACAGCTCAGTTAATTCAGTGTTTCAGTTAACTAAATATCCATAGATTATATTTAATTAAAGATTTCATTAATTTAATTCAAAAATTTCCAATCCGAAAAGGAAATGATGATAATTAGATATTAATCCAATAAATGTCTAAAATCAGATGAATAAATATGAGAACAGATGGTCCTGTTCATTTCTAGCCTCAAATCAATATCCATACAACAAAGGAGAAAACTGGATTAATTGTGCATGAGATAAACATTGCAGTTGTAGGATGCATTTCCTTCTCAATAATCTAAACATTAACTTGTCATGTTTTATTGACTTGAAATAATCTTGGTTCAGATGCTGTCATGATTAAATGGGGACATATTATATGAGGAGGAAACAAGTTATATTTTATAGGTTCAATATTTCTATGTGATTCAACTTTATATGCTTTTTTATTGACACAATAATTTATAATGCCAGTCATTTAAAAACTGATAATGCCACAAAAATCTTTTGATATATTTGAATTTAAGAGGATTATTTGCATTTGAAAAGGAATGATTGAAGAATTTATTTATATTTATACAAAAATACCTTTGTAAATTTAAAATAATAGAACCCAGGAAGATAAAAACTGACAGAATGCTTCTGTGAGTCAGGGATGTGACAAGCTGTACTCTACTAAAAGCACTTGATGTCATACACTAACTAACAAAAGTTGCAGATAAAACTTGAACACAGGTTTATTGTTTCTCAATGGTACTGAAACATTTATTGTAGATATTTTGGGAGCATTTGTTTTTATTGAAATTTGTATGAACTTAAAGTTAACTTGAATTAAGGCTAATCTGATGTTCAGCAGTTGTCTTTTGTTGATGTGGTTCATAAGTGTTTCTTGTTTCTCGTTCTTTTATATAGATGAGACCATTGGTTTTCACGTTTGAATGTTTTTTCACCAGTAATTTTTTGGGCCCTATATAGCTTGCTATTAGGTGTGAGCCAAGGCTCCTTGTTGAAGACGGTACCTTAACCCATAATCATGGTTTACTTTTATAAATTGTGACTTGGATGGAGAGTTGTCTTATTGGCACTCATACCACATCTTCCTATATCTATTAGAAATGTAAAAGGAAGAAAAAAAATGGGAAGCTAGTTTGAACCATTAAAAAAGGAAACAAATTAGTATTTAGAGCTCAATTAGAGCAGGAAGAACTAGAAATAGTAACAAATTGTAAGCCCTTCAACTGAAGCCTGTAATAACAGAATTATAGATTAATTTATATCTAGACAGATTACATACAATTTTTTATTGAAATTAATGAATGAATTCATCATCATTATGCTATTATCTGTATGATATATCCATTTAAAAAGATAATTGATAAACAAAATTTGAGGAGCTGGAAGACTTTTTTTTGCATGATATTTATATTTAATCTTAGTTTCCCTTCTGTGTACCTCCCAAAAAGTATTTACAAGTTAATCATCATACTCTAAATGTTTTATAAAAGATTAATGTTATTTTTGCACCCTGTAGATCAATTATTTATTCATCCCCCTTTGAGAACCTCTCCATTAGCAATTAGTGTCTTGTGAATGAATGATACATCCTGAGTCCCCTGTTGTGATCCTCTATCTAGTTGATAAGTTGTAGAGAGTTATCAAGTTACCAAGTTTTTGGATGCTGTAGCATCATAGATTGAATTTATACACAACCTTTTTATATATATTTTCAGAATTAATTGCCTGTGGAATATAAGAGAAGTTTTGTGATAAAGATTGTGTTTATACTGTGGATTTATGTGTTGTTTATCTATGTTGATTCTAGGAATTATTTGAATTAAGAAAGAAGGATTTATTCACTGGTGCCTTACATTTTATTTTGATATCTAAGTGAGTATCCATTATTTCTTATTATATGAAGTACTTTTAGTTAGTTAAGTATTTAAAATTTTTAAAAGTTACTTACTAGTTAAAACTAAAGACAGAATTTGGCTGAATTTTGTGAATAAATAAAACACATAATAAAACAAATAAACACATCATACTTATAGATGTCAAAGTTCGGGTCTTTTTATGATTATTTCATAGAATTAAGAAAAAATACCTCAGAGGATCAAGTCTCCTGAAAGTGAAAGGAAATAAAATCATGCACTCTGGAAAAAGAACTTCACAATTGTTATGCCTTGACAAGACTACAGTAGAGGTTGCATAAAGTGTAACGCTTTGTTGTCTGCACAACTCCAGATTGGTTTCCATTTTCTAACTTTAGTTTGCTTCAACCATTGTCAACTAAATTTTGAATTTGGGTGGCATCATTTTTGTCGTTCTCAAGTGATGCCCCTTTTTAGCATTATACATGTTATATGCAAGCAGGAGCATCATCTGACTAACCCATTGAAACATTCTCCATTCATATTTATATTTTCTAATTCGTTATTTCACGAGTTTCCTTTCATGCAACATTTGTGCAAAGGTTAAAACACTCAATTATTGCAATTATTTTAATCATCATCTATTAGTCTGTGGTGGATAGTTGTTTCATTGGCAATCATACCACATCTTCTTATGCATGTTATGTAGGATTATAAAAACAAATATTATTTCTTCAAATAATGATAAGCGAGGTCAGTTAATGTATATGCAGCTATTTTACTTAAGTTTTTCATACACTTTAAACTGACCATAAATGTCATACAGTATTTGCTTTATTTTTTTTTTAATATAATATATTCATCTTAGCAGCTACTAATTCTAAATAATTACCAATGTACATAAAACCTCTGACCCCTGCTGATTTAGAATTTTGTAATCATGTCCAAATAATGGCCCAATGTTCATTACATCTCTGACCCAAGCTGATGAGGATCTCTGTTATCATGTCAGAATAATGACACCAGTACATAAAATCTCTGACCCCAGCTGTGTCAGAATTTTGTAATCATATCCAAATAATGACCCATGTCCATAAAACCCTTTGACCCCAGATGCTGAGTTAGGATAGTTTCGTACCATGTGTTAAAATCTATAATCCAGATAATGTCCCACTAATGAAAAAATCAAATTCATTTTCTGTTGGGTAATCTATTAAACACTGGACCATATGTTCTTCATTGGAATAGAGGCCCAAATGGGGTTAACAAGTGCATGCCCTCAAACATAAGGACATTATGTCTATGTTTATATCAGATTTGATGATGGAAGTTAAAATCAGTTATAAAAGAAACTTGTATCACATTCAAATAAAATGCAGCTGTGGTGTAGTGGTTAGTGCATCGAACTACTAACACAAAGGTTCCTGGTTCGATTCCTGTCTGGGATGAAAATTTTAGGGACTGAATTTTCAGCTCTCCCTTGACACCATTTGGGAGTATGGTCTCGAGAAAACAATGTTAGTCTGTCGGAAGGGGACGATAAATGGCTGACCCATGTTAAGAGAGAGCCATATCTCTTGCACGTTAAAGACACCCTTATAGATTTCGAAAAAGAGCAGGCTAATGCCGCTACAAGGCAGCACTCGCACCCGCAAAGTGGAAAGGGATTAATATAAGTTGCAAAACTAGTTTTTCAATCCACTATAAATAAAAATGTTTAAACTAAATAAAATGCAGTCAGTGTAGACTGAATTTTCTGTCTGTCTTATCCATTTGTGTCTAAGTAGGAACTAAAAACTATTTTTACCAGAATTTGACCGCTTTAAACTTCTTTTTTAAAGATTTATTTCATTGGAAATAAGAAGCCATATCTAAATATCTGCAGGAATGTAACAGAATTCTAACAATTAACTTGAGTATTTGTTATAATTCTGTCTAATGGTATTTTTGCTAAATGTACCATGAAGACTTCACCACCAGAAATAGATACTTTACATTTTTTATGTGAGTTTAATACTGTGTAAAAAAAAATTAAGATAATTCATCTGCAAAATACCTTGTAAAAAATAGAACGACAAATTTCATGTAAAATTGAGAATGGAAATGGGAAATATGTCAAAGAGACAAGAACCCGACCAAAGAGCAGAAAACAGCAGAAGGCCAATAATTGGTCCTCAACCCAATGAGAAAATCCCACTCAGAGATGGGCCTCAGCTGCTCACCTAGTTGAGTGAAAATGGACATCATACTAAAATTCAAAGCACATAAAGAACTTAAATTAGAGAAAGGCCAGTCAGGCTTCTGACTTGGACAGGCATTAATGCCGCAGGGTTAAACATGTTTTGTGAGAATCTCAACCATTGATGAACATGTAAATCAAAAACAGGCCCATGTCTACCACCTCATAACATGTTAATTATAACAATAAAGTAATAAAGAATCAGGAGGCTTGTAAAGAAGAATTTTTGAGCAGGCCTGCTATCAACAATGTAAGGTAATTAGTGGTTAATGATGCTAGAGATATATATTATATTTACATTAGACCAACATCATCATCACCAGTCTAGTCTGAAAGATATGGCCATGTGGTTTACAATGGGAAGGAAATATACAGGGAAAAACGTGTCTTGGTTTCAAGTAGAAGTTCTGCAACTTCTTTGATGATTACCAATGTTTAATTTACTTGTGAAGAAATTGACCTGTAAAATAAGTTTGAATACAGGTTCAGCAATTTTTTACAGAATCTACGCATATCTGATTTTTCTACAACAAATGAAATATAATGTATAATGCGGACTTGAATTAGCAATTGGTTTCTTTCTAGAGGAAGGTTTTTGTTGAAGATAAGAAGAAATATGTTCTTCTTCAATTATTTTGTTGAGTAAATGGTAGAATGTCAGTTCCTGGTGTGTTTTTGAAATTTTTTAGCACACTTTTTTTTAAGATTTTGGAAGCCAAATATTTAAAGCCATTGGGAACAAATGGGGGCATAAAAGTGTGGAAAATAGCATGCATAAATGAATGGTTTCGTCTGCATTATGTATAAGAGCACTACATATATGAATTTATGTAAAAATCTAAAGACAGCAAGAATGTCACTGTGAAAAAGATCAAAACATCTACAAAATAAAGGAATAAGAAATAAAACAGATGTCTGTTAAATCATAGATACATGTACAAAGACATATTTACATGTACAAAACTCAAAACTAATATAATCTTCCTGAAAAACAAGTAATAACACACATTCTACACATGTATTAGGCAGGTGCACTATGTTTCAGTGTATGCATATCTGCATGCTGCACATGTCATAATCTGTCATATCAGATAAACATCAACATCTTGGTTCTTGCATAAAAGTGATGTAAAACAGAACTCACTCTAGCTAGCTATAAAACCAGGTTCAATCCACCATTTTCTACATTAGAAAATGCCTGTACCAAGTCAGGAATATGACAGTTGTTACCCATTCGTTTGATGTGTTTGGACTTTTGATTTGCCTTTTGATTTTTGATTTTCCTTTTTGAATTTTCCTCGGAGTTCGGTATTTTTGTGTTTTTACTTTTTTCAAGTTAATCAGTCTTGAAAAGATGCAATGATTGAAACAAGAGAATTGTTTGAATTGTTTTACATTTATTTTATGAGGGCCTTTTATGGTTTTCTGTGTAGTATGGATTTTGCTCATTGTTGAAGGCCTTATGGTGACCTACATTTCCTAACCTTCTATGTCATTGGTCTCAGGAGGATAGTTGTCTCATTTGCAATCAAAACCACATCTTCTTACTTTTATAAATCATATACTGTGGATTCATTTTTTTCATAGATTGAGGATTTAACAAGTATTTTCATGGATATTTGGTTTCATTATTTTGCCAAAATCTGCATAATGATACAACCTTATGGAAAATTTCAATTTGTTGCTCTTTCATTGGTGGTTCACCAGTAACCAAGAAATCCATGAAAAATTGGTATCCTATTGAATTCACAGTATTATCTGTATTCCTCAGGATTCAATTTTCTTTTGTTTCTCTTTCAGCTTGTTCAAAGCAAACTGTAAACCTTCTATGTGCCTTCCTATAATAATTAATTGCAGTCTAAAATAGCTTGATGCATGTTTGAATAATTTGTCTGCACAACTAATCAGTGTTATTTGAGTGCTTTGTTACCATTCACACCCAGATAAAGAAAACACTGATATGAACCAGACAAAAATTGGTGTTAATGATTTATTGAAGCTTCATTTAATTGTCCATATCACCTGGCATTATTACAGCAATTAATTGCACCTTTTAACAATGTTTAAGCTATAACAATTCCATGGAAAGCTCATTTGTAGTACAATTGTATTGATGTCTATCAGTTTTATAATTATTGCGAACCCTATCTTAGTTTTCCATAGATTCACCTGCAAGTTACCTGTCGATTTAAACTTTTGGCAGTTCTATTGTCCCATCAAACAAATACAACAGGTATTGTTCTCTGTGAAATTTATTCACTGGGACCTTTAAATTTCTTCTAGGAGAAATATATCACTCATTGATTAATTTACCTGACCAAAAAATTACCTTCTTTTTTTATTGAAATACTTCTATAAACTCACAAAAACTGTATGCAATATTATATTTATTCAATATATCATTAATATATTTTCAATCTGTTCAATATAAAATCTGGTTTAATAATAAAAAGTTTATTTCAGACACATTTTTTAGTATTTTCCTATGAATTTACATGTTTTTTTTTGTTGTTCATTTATAGACTTATGTTTATAAAGACCTTAATTTAAAAATAATAATATTCATATTTTTAATTATCAAACACACAAAAATATTGAATATTTGATCAGAAATCAACTTTTAATTTTTGAATCAGTATTAATATTGAACACATTAAAAACGAGTTATTGGTATTGAATAAATACAACACCACATGCAGTTTTGTGAGTCCTTACTTAGTATTGGTATAAGTATTTTTTCATCATTGACAGTTCAATTTTTTGTTCAGGTAAATTAATCAATGAGTGATATATTTCTCTTGGAAGAAATTTAAAGGTCCCAGTGAATAAACTACACAGAGAACAATACCTGTTGTATTTGTTAGATGGGACAATAGAACTGCCAAAAGTTTAAATTGACAGGTAACTTGCAGGTGAATCTATGGAAAACTATCATAGGGTTCGCAATAACTCATATAAACCTGTAGTTTATTTACTAATCTAACTTGTTTCTCATTAGTAAATTAACTAATAAAAGACTAGCTTGTTCTTCATTTTTGTGTCAGCTGTTTGTTAATTTTACCTTCAAATCATCTTACTAGATACTATTTAGTTGTCTTCATGTCATTTTGCTTTAATTGACCGTTGTTCTACATTTGGTATTATAACTAAGTTTTCTGGCTTTGCTTGACAAACTTTTGTCTGGTAGTCCTCATATTTACTTTGCCTTGTTGGACATACTTTTGTCCTGTAGTCCAATTTATGGTAGATTGTCTTGCTGGACATTCTTTTGTCCTGTAGTCCTTTGTGGCTATTAGTCATGCTGGACTAACTTTGTCCTATAGTCCTTTCCTGGTTATTAGTTTTCCGTACTGGACTAACTTTTGTCTGGTAGTCTTTTGTAGTAGTTTGCATTGCTGAACTTTAACTTTTGTCCTGTAGTCCTTCATAGTAGTTAACCTTTCTGGACTAACATTTGTCCTGTAGTCCTCATAGTAGTTAACCTTTCTGGACTAACTTTTGTCCTGTAGTCCTTCATAGTAGTTAACCTTTCTGGACTAACATTTGTCCTGTAGTCCTCATAGTAGTTTACCTTTCTGGACTAACTTTTGTTCTATAGTCCTTCATAGTAGTTAACCTTTCTGGACTAACATTTGTCCTGTAGTCCTCATAGTAGTTAACCTTTCTGGACTAACATTTGTCCTGTAGTCCTCATAGTAGTTTACCTTTCTGGACTAACTTTTGTCCTGTAGTCCTCATAGTAGTTTACCTTTCTGGACTAACTTTTGTCCTGTAGTCCTCATAGTAGTTTACCTTTCTGGACTAACTTTTGTCCTGTAGTCCTCATAGTAGTTTACCTTTCTGGACTAACTTTTGTCCTGTAGTCCTCATAGTAGTTTACCTTTCTGGACTAACTTTTGTCCTGTAGTCCTCATAGTAGTTTACCTTTCTGGACTAACTTTTGTTCTATAGTCCTTCATAGTAGTTAACCTTTCTGGACTAACATTTGTCCTGTAGTCCTTCATAGTAGTTTACCTTTCTGGACTAACTTTTGTCCTGTAGTCCTCATAGTAGTTTACCTTTCTGGACTAACTTTTGTCCTGTAGTCTTCATAGTAGTTTACCTTTCTGGACTAACTTTTGTTCTATAGTCCTTCATAGTAGTTAACCTTTCTGGACTAACATTTGTCCTGTAGTCCTTCATAGTAGTTTACCTTTCTGGACTAACTTTTGTCCTGTAGTCCTTCATAGTAGTTTACCTTTCTGAACTAACATTTTTCCTATAGTCCTTCATAGTAGTTTACCTTTCTGAACTAACATTTGTCCTGTAGTCCTTCATAGTAGTTTGCATTGCTGAACTTTAACTTTTGTCCTGTAGTCCTTCATAGTAGTTTACCTTTCTGGACTAACTTTTGTCCTGTAGTCCTTCATAGTAGTTTACCTTTCTGGACTAACTTTTGTCCTGTAGTCCTTCATAGCAGTTTACCTTTCTGGACTAACTTTTGTCCTGTAGTCCTTCATAGCAGTTTACCTTTCTGGACTAACTTTTGTCCTGTAGTCCTTCATAGTAGTTTACCTTTCTGGACTAACTTTTGTCCTGTAGTCCTTCATAGTAGTTTACCTTTCTGGACTAACTTTTGTCCTGTAGTCCTTCATAGTAGTTTACCTTTCTGGACTAACTTTTGTCCTGTAGTCCTTCATAGTAGTTTACCTTTCTGGACTAACTTTTGTCCTGTAGTCCTTCATAGTAGTTTACCTTTCTGGACTAACTTTTGTCCTGTAGTCCTTCATAGTAGTTTACCTTTCTGGACTAACTTTTGTCCTGTAGTCCTTCATAGTAGTTTACCTTTCTGGACTAACATTTGTCCTGTAGTCCTTCATAGTAGTTTACCTTTCTGGACTAACATTTGTCCTGTAGTCCTTCATAGTAGTTTACCTTTCTGAACTAACATTTGTCCTGTAGTCCTTCATAGTAGTTTACCTTTCTGAACTAACATTTGTCCTGTAGTCCTTCATAGTAGTTAACCTTTCTGAACTAACATTTGTCCTGTAGTCCTTCATGGTAGTTTACCTTTCTGAACTAACATTTGTCCTGTAGTCCTTCATGGTAGTTAACCTTTCTGGACTAACATTTGTCCTGTAGTCCTTCATAGTAGTTTACCTTTCTGAACTAACATTTGTCCTGTAGTCCTTCATAGTAGTTTACCTTTCTGGACTAACATTTGTCCTGTAGTCCTTCATAGTAGTTTACCTTTCTGGACTAACATTTGTTCTGTAGTCCTTCATAGTAGTTTACCTTTCTGGACTAACTTTTGTCCTGTAGTCCTTCATAGTAGTTTACCTTTCTGAACTAACATTTGTCCTGTAGTCCTTCATAGTAGTTTACCTTTCTGAACTAACATTTGTCCTGTAGTCCTTCATAGTAGTTTGCATTGCTGAACTTTAACATTTGTCCTGTAGTCCTTCATAGTAGTTTACCTTTCTGGACTAACTTTTGTCCTGTAGTCCTTCATAGTAGTTTACCTTTCTGGACTAACTTTTGTCCTGTAGTCCTTCATAGTAGTTTACCTTTCTGGACTAACTTTTGTCCTGTAGTCCTTCATAGTAGTTTACCTTTCTGGACTAACTTTTGTCCTGTAGTCCTTCATAGTAGTTTACCTTTCTGGACTAACTTTTGTCCTGTAGTCCTTCATAGTAGTTTACCTTTCTGGACTAACTTTTGTCCTGTAGTCCTTCATAGTAGTTTACCTTTCTGGACTAACTTTTGTCCTGTAGTCCTTCATAGTAGTTTACCTTTCTGGACTAACTTTTGTCCTGTAGTCCTTCATAGTAGTTTACCTTTCTGGACTAACTTTTGTCCTGTAGTCCTTCATAGTAGTTTACCTTTCTGGACTAACATTTGTCCTGTAGTCCTTCATAGTAGTTTACCTTTCTGGACTAACATTTGTCCTGTAGTCACTAGTAGCCAGATTTAAGTCTGAAACGGTCATTTTGGTCTGATCAAGTCTTAATCGACTTAATTTACCGCTAGAGAAAAACGTTAAGACCTGTTTAGACACTCAGACTCTGTTAAGATATATTGTGTTCAGTCAGATCAGTCGTGTCAAGATAAATAAGACAGATTCGTCTAGCATCCAAATAAGACTTGATTAGATCACGTTCAGATTAAATAAGACCAACGGCGAACAACTTGTCTAGTTGCAGTAAGATCGTGTTCAGTTGTGTTAAGATTTTAAATATTTTGAATAAAACGGGCGACACTTTATCTGTTTTTATCAGGGGTTACTCCCCCTTTATGAATATAATCTCTATATCTTGGATGATATTCTTTTGTGATCTTTTAATATGACTGTATATCTATTTAATTAAATAAAGTATGCAAACTTTAAAAACAATTCATTTATTTCCGATAGAATCTTTAACATTTCATTGGTTAGGGACGACATCAAAAGTTCAATGTAAGATAAAAAACTTAATTCACATAGTTTTTTCGCTGACCCTCCTACCCCCCTTCTTAACTTAATTTGGGAAAAATTGATTTACCTATATGAATATAGGTAAACTCGATTTTAGATTAACAAAACTTGCAGCAATGTTGACCCCCCACCCCCAAACTATTTGATTTAAGTTTTTTATCCTACATCGATCTTTTGATGTCGTCCCTTATATGAGAAAAGATTAATTGTTGTAACCGGAAAATTTGTCATAAAAACTTTACAGTCTCACATAAAGTAGTCCTGTATGTATGCATTCCGCCTCTAAAGATATAATGATCAGTATTAAATATATCTCAAAGATGTTCTTAAACATTTTTTGTTTCTAATGTAGAGTAATAGTTCTTATCTATATTTGGTCAAGTAACGTATATTTTAAGTATATGATTTACTTTTTATTTTAAAATTGTACACAGATGACAGATGCTTGGTGAAAGTTATTTACATTTTAATAAACGGATTATTTAAGCAGTCAACCGAAACGGATAAGCATAAACTACCTAAATAATTACGCATTCGTGTCACTGGACGTATAATGAATGAAGTTCCACGTTTTATCTTTAATATAAGATGTATAAGGTTAAACCGGGTTAAATTATTACATTTACAAATAAAACATTATTTTATATTTTTTTTAATAAATGCAACAATTATATTAGCTTTTTTTTTAAATTTAATTGACAGTTTATATTGACCATTATATACATATAAAGACCGATGTCGATAACTCATTTGAATTTTTTTTTCGCCATTTTTTTTTAGCACGAATTAAATACAAGAGTAAATCATATCATAGAAAAATACCAAACAACGTTAGTTAAGACACGATTGATAAAATCTAATGTACGGTTTATATTTCTGTTTCGTATCAGATATTTTGAAGCACCAGTGTTACTACTCATTTTGAAAAACAGTGAGACGCTTACTTGCTATTTCGAAATTGACCAAAAAGCTATAAAATAACGTAGCGAAATGACCGTATTTATAGATTAGACTTTTGTTTTTCATTTTTAATTGTTTTACACTTGTCGTTTTAGGGACCGCTATAGCTTGCTGTTCGATGAGGGTCAAAGCTCCGTGTTGAGGTCGTACTTTTGACCTCTTATTAAATTATACCATGTGACTTGAATGATGGAGAGTTGTTTCATTGACACACATACCACATCTTCTTATTTATATTAACTGGGAGCAGTTTACAACATTTTCATTTAGATAAAAAAAAATATATATAAAAATTCAATAAATCAAATGGATTTGTACCATATTGTTACATTCAAAAGTCTTTAATTTTGATTGATAGTATACATTATACGTATTGCATTGCTTCAAAAATAATGTCCAGTGTCAAATATTACACATCGATGGCCACTTAGATTAGTTACTTTATAGAAATTCATTTCCTTGGATGAAAGTACACGCTAGTATTTTGTCCTTTAAAGTTAGTCTGTCTGTTTAATATTTCAGTTTAAGGAGAATTCTTCGTCATTTGCAAATAGACAACAAAAAAAAAGTAAAAAAAAATTTGCTTACGATTGCATTCAGGCAGAGAGAAATATGTTTTATTTTATTTCAGATGATTTAGAACAGATATAAAAATATTCTTAATCTTTTACAATCTACAAATATAATTTGATAATGTTTTTTATACACACGGTATATAAAATGCTTGTAGTATTCCGTTACTGGTTGTACGCTCATATTTAAATACCTTTCTCATCTGTTTAATAAGAAAGTGAAAAAACAGTTATTGGAATTCACCTGAAAAAGAGTAAACGAATAGCGGCTATCTAAATTATTTTTCAAATATCGAATAAACACATAAATCGGCCACGCTTGCAATTTGTTTTTTACTGACAGGTGTCTGCTGGTATTCGATTGGACATCAGTATCAATGTAGGCGTAACAACCTATCATATTTATCCAATCAGCTGTCTTGTATAAGGTAAAATTTATTTGATGACATACGGTCCACATAGTTTAGTTTTTTTTAAGTTGATTGCAATAAAAATTATTCATACACTCTAAAACAAACAATATCCTGCCCAAAAATGACTTACCACTATATTATACTTTTAAAAATAACTATATTAAATTACAAATTAAGACAGCGTAAAAATAAAATAATAACATTAATACAATTACAGTACTATTTAACGGTAGAGCTCAGATTTAACGGGGACTATTATGCTATTAGAATGATAGTCCCAGCAAGTTAACAAATTGATCATCAAAAGGACGGTTGTGTTTATTTACTTGTGCACTCTATTGTGGGACCTCGTGTCATCATGAATGATACATTTTATTGTGTATTTAAATTGATTAAGGAATAACGCAAGATTGCAGAGAAGCCAATTAGAATAACGCATTATAATGAAACATATATCTAATGTTATTATAACATTGTACATGTCCTCCTAATGATACATCTAATAGTTGCCACTGGACATTGAAACAGCTAACTATAAATTCATCCGTCATATTCTTAGTTTTGTTATAATGTGAAAATCCAACAACATGATGATATAATAATTATTGCAGATTTCACTAGGGAAATACGTGGGAAATAATTGTAAACAAAACTTTACCACTCAATAACATCCCTACGGCACAAATTAAAGTTTAGCCTTTTCACATTGATATACGTTATTTTCATAAATCTATTCTAAATAATTTTAAACAATTTTAAATCAAACGGTATTTTTTCTTATTTGCCATAAAAAAAAAAACAATTATTTGCATTACATAACAGATCGATTGTTTTTCAATGGTCGGTGCCTGTCAGCATTTATAAAACCGTGTTTGCCAGAAAGAAAGCTACATAGAACAGGAAAACAACAATGTATTAGAAATACTTCAAGGTGTAATGCAAAAAAAAGTTAATTCCTGAATACTGATTTTTACCCATCAAGCATTTGGGGTTAATAACAAATCTATGGTAGTCTCTTCTTCTTTACTCGCAAAGTATTCGACTAAATCATGTTTTATTAATGAAAATTGCTCATTGCTGGCGAATGTTAAACATTGATCTCTAAGTTTTCAATTGTTTAGTTGTTAGGTTACTGTCTGATCTCGCAAACCTGATATTTTATGGTCATTATTGTTTGCATCCAATTGCACCAATGCATTAAAAAGATATAAACGCGACACCGTACGTTATTTTACATAAACTATTAGTATTTTCTTTCTTTAACGAAATACGAAACCACTTCTCGCAATTCGCTTTGGGGTTATTGCGCTTGTCTTTTGACAAAAAAATAGCCTTGTTTCAAAAACAAAACGTATAAGAGTAATATTTAAAACTGAACTAGAGTGAAGAGATAGGAAGTTGGAATTTCGAATTTTAATTGAATGTTCTAAATCTTAGTGTATTTCTGATATATGATTGTACAGACTCAAACATATCTTTGTTTTTCTGAAATAGATAGATAGATAGATACTTTATTCTCTAAAAACTAAATACAAGTTTTCAGAGAAACATACATTATAATTACAGATACAATAGTTGAAAGGAAAGGTCACCGTCACCAGCCAATGAAAGCAAAATGGATATAGTAGATCTTTCTAATTTTGAAAACAATATTTCTGTTGCTTCGTTGATAAAAGGGCACTTAACAAATAGTGAATACTATCCTCAACAGGATGACCACAGCTGCTTGCGGGATTGGGTTTAATATTGATAAGGTTTATATCTGCATTTGAATAAATGTACCATATTTCTCAACTGCACTGGTATTAAACTGGTAACCGTAACTGGAATTACGACTATCCCAATATGGCGACGGCAGATATATGTAAAATTTTTACAGCCCTTTTTTCTCAAATGTAGCATGTTTTTGTCAAAAGTTACTCAGCTGCAAGGTTTTTCTATACCATTACATCATATTTGAATCGCACTGGAATTGTCTAAGCGCTTTGAACATTGCCGTTGACAAATTTTGCCAACATCTGTTACAGAAGAAGGTTGTCAAAGTTGAGAAAAACGCTTGGTACTTTTATATACTTTGTGGAAAGATAGAAAAACACTATAATTTTCGTCAGAACTCAAAGACTCGTCACCATAGAACAATACATAAATTGTAACATTGACAACAAAACATTGATTTCATTTATCATTGTAAGCCTTTGTGAATAAAAATTGTTATAATATAATAGATGAATAATGATTGTTTGATATGTCCCATTGTCTACTGAATATTTTTAAGATCAATTATAATTTAAAATTTGTATACCAAACTTTTAAAATTTTACTCGGCGTTTATAAATAGCATTGAAAGTACAACATCTTATAAACGATAATCATTGATAAATGTAAATGAGCCACTCTTTCTCATGTTGAGATGGAATATGTTCGTTATTTGATTTAACGAGTTTAACAATCAAAACCCCTGAAATATCGTCTCATGACAAGAACGAAAAATGGCGAAACAGAACTTCCAACAGCGGACAAGGATTTCTTATTATACAATATTCTTCCAATGGATGTTTTAAATGCAATGTAGAACGTATCAATTAAGACATTTCGTATCCATTTTGAAATATGAAGTTACATGCATGAAGAAGTTTGTCTGACGTATAAAAATTGAAATAAAGCATGACGGGAGTTAAGAGAAAAAAGGCAGTATGGCCATCTTGCGAAATAGAAAAGTCATGATGACTTAATGAAAAACAAGTCAGGATAAATTAATAACTAAGAAATGCAGGACAGAATAAAGTGTAAAATTAAAAAAAAGCAGGACTACATTTACATTGAGATATCATTGAAGAGGGGCGTACATCCTCTACGCCCCCTCTGAATCTGCCACTGGATATCTAGTTTCACTGAAAAAGAATGAATTTGCGCAACAACTTAATTACGCCAATTCTTATTTTACATGCTTTATTGTAAAAACTGCAGCATTCATTTGCGCCAATAAAACAACCATTTAATTGCGCAAATATTATAGACTTGTTTTCAGATGTTTGTTCTTAGTGCATTGATGAGGTCCTTTCCGGTATTGACAGGTACAAGCAAAGGGTCTCCTTAGTGCACTTAGAACAAAATAATGCACTTAGGACCTGATGGGGTGATAGAACTGACACAAAAACATGACATAAAATGGAGACTTTCTTAAAGTACTTAATTTCAAATTTTATAATCATATCTTTAGTAATTATATTTAGGTATTTAACAGTTGAAGTCAGTATTCTAATGTAACATGTACGTGCAAATAAGTAAATCGTTTCGAGGTAAATATGACACAACTAATAAAATGGAAAATGGAAATGGGGAATGTGTAAAGTTCCATTTATTGGCGCAATTCATATTATAAAAAAGAAAGAAGAGATGGGCGCGATTCAAACCTTTACAATTTGACAAATTACAACTGACCGTTTTGACAAACCAGTAAATTCTTCGTCCGGGGATATGCAGCTGACATTAATCTTCCTTCAGTAACTTTACAATACCCAGCCGTGTCATTTCCGTATATTGTACATGTAGATAGCACGTGTGATACATGTATATACACCAGAAATACCCATTCAAGTGATTTTTATTTTTAGAAGAACTCCATATCGGGTAACATTAAATATACATACACATAAAATTACAATTGAAAAAAAAAAATGTTAATAATAAGTTCAAATGTTGTTTTTATTAAATGCACCTACAACATGTAAGTACGTATTTGTAAACTTATGTTGTTACTTTATTTCATATAAATTTTATTTTTCTCGTTGTGTTGCTTGTCCATTAATTGACGTTTACGCTATATTTTTTGTTCGGTATTTGTGAAAACCTTCTCATCTATCAATTTCACAAGAAATATAAAATAGTCGTAAGTCATGAACACTGAAGTTTAACTTGTTATCAATTTTTCGTATACGCTAAAAGATAGAATTAAATGAAACACTTTAAAGCTGTTTAAATCATGCAGTGAATTTTCAAAAATATAGTTTTGAAAAACCGGTTATTTTTGTTTAATACTTTTTCTGTCCCTTTTCTTGAAAATTAGGACTCGTGTCACTGGTAAATATAGAACTAGTCAACTATGAATAATCACAAACAACAAATTTTTGAATCTTTTATCATTTGTTCTGTTAAATCAAAGACATGACTAGAACATGTATTCTATTATCCGGGATAAATTATTCACAATAATAAAGACATAAGGGATGATTTAGAAATGGCATGTTGTGTATACACCTATCTATTGGTG
Source organism: Mytilus edulis (assembly GCF_963676685.1). Lineage (NCBI taxonomy): Eukaryota > Metazoa > Mollusca > Bivalvia > Mytilida > Mytilidae > Mytilus > Mytilus edulis. Next base: position 50,332,273 of record NC_092356.1, on the reverse strand, counting down.
AACACTTATATGTTGCCCACTAGCCGTCCTTGTGGTCACGTTTCTCCAACATTTGGTAATTAGACTAAAACAGCACTAGGGATTATGGGGTCCTCTTAAGGACTGGATCTTGATATCTACCTGTAATTCACCTGTTCTTGACCAAAATATTGTTAAAAAGGTATATATTTTTTAAAGAAATAAATATTTTTTAATAGTCTCCCAAAATTGTAAAAGTCCATATAGTCTAACACAGTGATGTAATTTTTTATTTTATATGTGCATGGTATGATAGACAATGAGACAACTCTCTACAAGAGACCAAATGAAATAGAAGTTAACAATTATACATAAAAAAGAAGATGTGGTATGATTGCCAATGAGACAACTATTCGCAAGAGACCAAATGACACAGACATTAACAAATATAGATCACCGTACGGCCTTTAACAATGAGCAAAGTCATACCGCATAGTCAGCTTTAAAAGGACCCGAGAAAACAAATGTTTAACAATTCAAACGAGAAATATAACGGCCTATTTTATGTACAGTATAATGAACGAAAAACGAATATATTACACAGCAACGACAACCACCGAATTACAGGCTCCAACACTCCCCCTTATCTTGAGACATTGGTGCAACAGAACAATAAAAGAACTGTACAAAAACATACATAAACAATCAACAAATAATCTAAGACTAAATTATCAATCACTACACATCCAGTATCCGTTACCGTACGGCCGGAAGCAATTTTTTGTTTTTTTTCATAATTTTGTTCTCTATTTTTCACAATAATGTATTATAGATTACAATGTTGCGATCTTGAATAAAAATTAACATTTAATATTTTGAGAGCTATTAAGAATTTATATATCTTGAGTCATTAATCTTATATAAAAGTACAAAACGCAGCTTATTATTACCTATACAGTTTAATTCAAAATTCTTAGTCAACTTGTCCAAAGCTTAAGTAACAAATCGAAAATACTAGTAGTGCACAATATTCACCAAGCCAGTTCCCACAGTTCAACACTATATAGATCATGACGCGACGTGATGTACCCAATTTGTATCAGCTCCGTTTTCGAGGAAAAAGTGAACAGATATACGACTGACTATTTCATCTGCCAAGACAGCATACCACGAAAACTGGCTTCGGCTCTAGTGATATACAGACAGAACGACTAGGTAAATATATGGTTCTTCGCACTAGAAGACAATCGCTTTTGGTGACTTTTTACATAAATAAAACTTTGCTGTTTTGCATCGGTTTAGATTTTAACATCTACATGTAACAGAAATACAAAAATATATCATGTAATGGAATAAATTACTAAAATGAGGTACAGTCAGTGAACATGTTACTTTCAATAAAAAAATATCTTTTAAAAAAAATAATTTCGAGATTATTTCTTCATAATTTTTTATGAAATTTTCAGTTTGATTAGAATTTCCCTTGTTTATTTAAGGATTTTTTTGTTGAATAACCTTTTTAATTTTGTAAATCAAATACGGCGGATGAAAATAATTACGTAACCGTTTCTGGTTATACTCGACCAAAAATATATGGTTTGTTAATGTTTTCAAGGATTTGTATAGTACTATACAAATCCTTGATGTTTTGATATAAATATTTTTTAACAATATCCCCCTTTTTACAATATTTGAGTTAAGACCTGATATAGGTGAATTACAGGTAATTATCACGATGCCAGTCCTTATGAGGACCTCCTAATCCCTTATGTTGTTTTAGTCTAATTATCAAATGTTGGAAAAACGTGACTATGTGATTTTTGTTGTTTGGTTGCGAGTGTCTCGTTGTCGTTCAACCCACTATGATCTCCTACAGTTTCAATATATATTTTTCTTAAGACTTTGCTCAGAGGAAAGTAATAGAATAGGTTTGGATATACATTTTAAATCCCCAACATTTTATTTTAAACTATTAATTTTGAAGACGTGTGTTATCTAAACGAAGTCTAAATGGTCACCAAAATCACCTGTTTATTGTCTGTTTGGGTTTATTATTTTAAGCATAAAGTTTATAAATCCATCTCTGAACACACATTATACATGTATAGCATTAAGTCAAAGTAAACCTTAAACTTATGAATGGCGGAAAAGAAATATCTGAAAAAGATAGATGGATGTTGGATGTGTACGGATTGATAGTTTAGTCTTAGTTACATGATTTTTTTATTAGTTGTTAGTGACTTTGAACTAGCTGTCAGATAACTGCGAATGCTCTCAGATTTGTTCATTGTGTCTTTTTGTGTCGGGATGTATAAGTACCGGGCCGCGTCCACTTGTATTTTTGTCCATCTGATGAGTTAAGCCTTTTTCATCTGATTTTTATAGTTCGTTCTTATGTTGTACTGTTATACCACTGTCCTAGGTTAGGTGGAGGGTGGGGATCCCGCTAACATGTTTAACCCCGCCACATAATTTATGTATGTGCCTGTCCCAAGTCAGGAGCCTGTAATTCAGTGGTTGTCATTTGTTTATGTGTTACATATTTGTTTTTCGTTCATTTTTTTTACATAAATAAGGCCGTTAGTTTTCTCGTTTGAATTGTTTTACATTGTCTTATCGGGGCCTCTTATAGCTCACTATGCGGTATGGGCTTTGCTCATTGTTGAAGGCCGTACGGTGACCTATAGTTGTTAATGTCTGTGTCATTTTGGTCTTTTGTGGATAGTTGTTTCATTGGCAATCATACCACATCTTCTTTTTTATACTATCAGTACACTATTCTATCAAAATGTGTTTGGTGTCCATTTTACAATATATTGTTTAAGAATTTAGTGTTTTCTTATTCATTCTGACATCTGTGTCCATGGCTGTTAACAAGAAATTGCGAAGACGTTATGCTTATCTGTTCACCTTTAAAAATGATTTTTCAACAGAATATTATATCTATAAAATTGTTTAATTTTTTGTTTTTCTTTGCGAAAACAAAATGGCACTCAAGCTAAATGTCATCGCCATCGGCATGTATAATAGAAGACGATAAACACTTTAGAATATACACCACCTGCTGGATCTTTTTACATGAGCACATATCTCGTTACGTAACAAGTATGAATGTGAAATTCTCGATATGGTACATGTATACACAGTATCTCTGGACTGGGGTATTTAAGATATTTTGATCTGATAATGAAACATGTAAATATATTTGTGCTTTATGTAAAAAAAAAAATGCATTTAACCATTTTATTTTTAAAACTTCTTTAAAATAAGTTGACTTTGAGCATATATTAGGTGAATATTAGATTAAATTTGGGAAGTCGTGTATATCCCATTTGTCAAGTGAGAAATAAAAAAAATATCAGCTGGGTTTAAGAGTTGCAAATATTAACAAATTAAATTTATTTTTTATTTGTGTTCCTCAATAGTGTTTGCTGAATATATGTTTTCTCGAATGCCGAAAAGTGAAGAGTTTTTAATACGTGTAAATCCCGAATTCACACAAACGACGTTTATAAATGGTCTGTTCAAGAGTTAAGTTACACTTTTCAAAATATTTCAGACACGTAAATAATATAGGTTATTAGTGCTAGCTTCACAAAGAAAATATCCACTGACATGCATAATATCTAATGTCATGGGCCACGCATGGACTGGACTGTCTTTTTTTTATAGGGATGCCCATGTGGCACATCAAAGATAATAAGATTGATTTAACCATTGTACTTTAGAATTGCAACAAATCTTAAATTCTGAAAATCACTTGAATACATTAACCTGTTATCTTGTCGACTTTACAGCTTATTTCCTAATGCTTGTAGAGTAAAATTTTGATAGGCTTGCTTGCTCTGTTGGTATAAACATGAATTCAAGCTTTGTAAATAACATTGACATCTTCAAGCAATGTAGAGGCACATTTTAATCTGTACATATTATATTTAAATTTGATTGGATATTATCCCAATTACAATTGTAAAATATACAAACTAAGCTTTACATGCATTGGGAAATTAGCTGTAAAACTAACATACAGATAGCCGTTATATCCTGAGAAGAGATCACGATGAAATTTGAAAGTTAAACAAATCTTATAGTTTTCACGGGAACGAATATTTTGTTTAAACGTTGTAGTGATCAGCTCATCAATGACGTAATTTAAAAAATAAGACGACAAGGTCGAAAATAGTCATAGACGTCTTATAGCAAATAAACTCGTCAAAGATACCAGGACTAAATTTTGTATATACGCCAGACGCGCGTTTCGTCTACAAAAGACTCATCAATGACGCTCAAATCCAAAAAAGTTAAAAAGGCCAAATAAAGTACGAAGTTGAAGAGCATTGAGGACCAAAATTCCTAAAGGTTTTGCCAAATACAGCTAAGGTAATCTATGCCTGAGGTAGAAAAGCAATTATAGGCAACAATACGGCCTTCGATAACGAGAAAAACATTGCCATATAGTCGACCGATCATTAAAAGGCCCCGACATAAAAATGTGATTTTTATTAAACAGAGTGAATTCATATAAGCTTACAGAAAAACCAAAAAGTCAGTTATAAATAAAAATACGGATAAACAATTCTTTTTTTTTTCCAGCTATCTTATGATCAAAAACAAGCTTCTGTCCTAGTTTAGTAGAAATCCAGGATAGTTTAAGAAAGTTATTATAGTCTCAAACACTTTAACCACAAAGTGAATATTTGTGGTTTGTGGATCGCTATGTCTCGCTTTTGCAACAAAAGTAGCAGGCTCAACAAAAATGTAATAAACTGTGATACTTTGCGAAACATGTGTATCTTCTATGTCAGTATGTGTTGGTAAACAAACTCTATACATTTTTTACTATTTTAAAATATCTTTATAAAATATTACTAGAAAACTTAAAAAAGTGATCTCACGGAACAAGCAAACGAAATTAAAAGAAACAAAAATAAGTAGAAAATACACTTTTACATGGAAGTAAAAACTATAGCAGACAGAAAAGCAAAATAGATACGGCAGTAATAACTATACCATAAAAAATAAGAACAACATAAAATAACATAATATATACATTTTTAATAAGTATACTAGTCTAATCAAAACGGGTCATGGTTGAACGAAAATGAATTTCTATAGATTACAATCAACTGAGTGTGGCGCGTGTCGATAGAACATTAAATAACTTTCTTATTACTCAAGATATGATTATAAAACTTGAAATTATTTATTTCTAAAACGTTAACTTAGTTATGCAATGTCCTTTGTGTCAATTTTATCATTCCATCAGGTCCGTAGTGCAATTTTTTGTTCTTTGCACTAAAGGGGTCTTTTGCGGTATTTCTACGGACCCCCAAAAAAAGATTTAAAGGACAAAACGTTATTATATGGATTGGTTTTTTTTTCGGAAAATGTTTCTTTTGGCAAATATTTGAAAAAAAAATCTCAACTTTTACATATTCAATACATTTTAGGTAAACACCTAGAGTTACAAATATACGACCATACATTTTTGATAGAAAAAAATGCATTTTCAATATCGTTTATCTTTTTAATAACTATACTAAATTTGCGGTTTTGTGACATGAGCATGTAGTTTAAACAATGTCGTCAATAGTGTTAGAAAGAAGATATCAAAAATGATTTAGAACCTTGTACTACACATACGGAGGTACATGTATGATACCATGACAGGTGCACGTATGATATAACTGTGAAATAGCCATTGTAATTGCCACGTAATTTTATGGATCGTTGATTTTAATACCTTTGGATTATTGGCACGTGCCATCGAACTTAATCTTTATAGACCGAATATTACGCATACATACGTTACTTTTACAGTTTAGAAGGAGAAGACGAAGAAGAATTATTTATAATAGTGCAATCTGAAAAAACAAATAAATACATATTTTATATCAAATAAGTTTTTTATTCAAATGAAAGAAAGGATAAGCGCATTTACAAAAAGATGTACTAAGACATATACTCGATGCTGAACTTAAAATTAGGTTATATTGTTTTAATCTATGAGGATCTGGGGTCCTTCATTTCTGTATTCTTTAATGTTTAGTAGGCAGGGTTTTATCTTTATACTTTTTGTCTATTATTATCAATTCGTTATATTCAAGCACCTTATTATTCTCCATTCTTTATATTTTTTTCCATTTTCTCTATTATTCATATTTATAGCCGATCATTCTCTTTTCTGTAAAACCTATCGACATCCTTCTCTTTCCGATGGTATGTTATTTATAGTTTTAACACTCTCACTTCACAGCCTTAGAGCAGTTTCAGAAGCTTAGTTCAAACGGAGACATGGTTCCCTGATGCGGCCTGATGAGGATAACGAAATTAACGATATAAATTATCTGACATATAAAATACTTGTATTTTGCGTTGATCGTTCCAGATGAAGTATAATCCAGAAACATGATTTGGACGTATGAAATTTATAAGATGTTGTTGTCACTCTTTTGTTAGTGTTACGTCCAAAATTTGCAATTACTTTTTTCAAAGAATAAGTAGATAAATACATAAATTAACACCAGAAAATAAAAAAATAAAAAATAAAATCAGAAACAGTTATTGGCGAATAATTTATTTCTACAACAAAACAAGCTAACAAAACTGTATAATATATAATTTATTCTCTTACACCTTAAACAAAGACCAACAGAAATAAAAAGCCAACGAATGATTTTATGTTTAATAATTCAAAATAATATACATTTTTTATTCTAGCATTTATAATACAATGTATCATCCACATAAAGGGGCGTAACTCCTAATATCATTCTAACACACTAAACGGATCTTAACCCGATCTGAAAGTTTTGAAAGATACTTTTTATGATTGGTCTTAATTTGTCCAAAACAGTCTTAACAGACTTGATTGAACGCTAGAGCCTTCCATCTTGATTAACTTGACATGACTGAACAGACTTGACATAACATATCTGAACAGTGTCTTAAAATCTGAAAAGTCTCAACGTATTTCTCTAGCGGTAAATTGAGTCAATCAAGACTTGATCAGACCAAAATGACCGTTTCAGACTTTAATCTGGCTACTAGTGAGTCCTTCATAGTAGTTTACCTTTCTGAACTAACATTTGTCCTGTAGTCCTTCATAGTAGTTTACCTTTCTGAACTAACATTTGTCCTGTAGTCCTTCATGGTAGTTAACCTTTCTGAACTAACATTTGTCCTGTAGTCCTTCATGGTAGTTTACCTTTCTGAACTAACATTTGTCCTGTAGTCCTTCATGGTAGTTAACCTTTCTGGACTAACATTTGTCCTGTAGTCCTTCATAGTAGTTTACCTTTCTGAACTAACATTTGTCCTGTAGTCCTTCATAGTAGTTTACCTTTCTGAACTAACATTTGTCCTGTAGTCCTTCATAGTAGTTTACCTTTCTTAACTAACATTTGTCCTGTAGTCCTTCATGGTAGTTAACCAAGGTAGTTTACCAACTTTTGTCCTGTTGTCCATTGATTCATTTTACCTGTAGTTTGCCTAACTGGACTTACTTTTGTTCTATAGTCCTTTGTGGTATATTTCCTTGTTTCTATATAATGAATACTTATTAAAATAACAACTTTATTTTATATGATTTGTACCTTAAAACATAGGTGGAAGATACCAATTAGCGGACATCTGAAACTCATAGATTCAAGAAAATATCTATGTCATCCAAGTCTAGAAAAAAACCCACTAGAATATCATTTACAGTTATAAAGTTTGATCTATGTCCGACACCTCTGCTGGTGATATTTTATTGACCTTATTTGACCAACAAGTAGCCTGCAGGGGGTAGTTCACTGGACAGTTATAAATAATTTATTACAATTATTTCATATGCATGTTGTTTATATATTAATATGTAAATGGGTTTATCTTTTTGGTCATGAAAGTCCATTAGTGTGAGAAAGTATGATATATCAAATTGTCTTATTATCTGTGAACTAACTGAAGGGGAACATTCCATGTTAGGATTTTATACAAAAACTTAGGAATATAATTTATTCTAGGCTGTAAGGGTAAGTTACTAAATTAGTTGAAAATGTATAATAATTGAATTAATGACAGTTTTCTGTTGAATTAAAAAGATTTCTTAGATGCTCAGGTCATTGCTATACATTGTGTATATTACTGTAATGGTGTCAAGGCTTAACCTGTTTTACATGAATTCCAAAAGAATTAACACCTAAGGGTCAAAACATTTTGGGGTTGCTATTTTTTTTTTTGGGGGGGGGGGGGAGGGGAGGGGTGTACTTAAGGTTAAAAAGTAAAGAAAGTTAATACATTTTCTTGATCTGGTCCCTCTTGAAAATCCTTGAGTCTTCCACTGGCTTTTTGTAAAGACCTGCCTTACTTTTCTGATGTTATGTTAAAGCATCATATTGTTTAGATCATGGGAATATTTTTATCATTATCTGTATATCTGATTGGTTTTACAAGCCATTGGATGTCACAAAGTATGAATGCTGCACCAAGATAAGAGAATGTTGTATACAAGCATAGATTTACATTAAAAACATCTGCCAATGCTTACTCATCACCAGAAAAAATCTTTAGGATATGAATTTTCAAAAAAAGAAAAAGAAAGGAATTTTAAATGTACAATAATAAAAATGTGATACTCCATTTAATGCTCATTGTGAAATATTTCAACACCTGGATCTTTATATTTTTATTAAATATCTAATCTTCATTAAATAATAGTATAAAAATATTTATATAAGTAAAAGCAATATATATACAAATGCAAATGAAAACATATTTACATAAAACCTTGAGATATAGTAATGGATGAGATCACAGTTATATTGTATGCCTTATTTCTGCTGAGAATGGCCAATGAAAACAAAACGCTTGTTTCCAATGAGGTCCTTACATTAATTATAATTAATAATCAAGAATCACAAATGGTCATGAGGCCAGAATATAGACTTGCTTCAATTCCCTTTTTATTATTTCTCTCTTACTAATTTATATGTTTACTGATAAGTGCCAGTCTACTGATTGCCCTTGGAGAAAGGTATAATTGAAATCTCCTAGTTATAGCAGTAAAATTAGTAAAGGGGCAAAACTGAAAAAAAAGGAAAAAACATAATTAGGAAGGGACATGTAGCAAGTCTAGCCAGAATACAAAACCTAGGTTCCATATTTCTTTCATTGATTATAATTCCTTTTATCTGTTATCTTTTTTATGTTCATTATTATTTCAAAGGGACAGTTAGATTTTAGCCATTTAGATACATGTATTAAAGTAGCCTTAGGTCATAGATATAGGTGTAGATTTTTGATAAGATAATCAGAAGGTAAAATAGATTGACCAATTGACCATTAAATTTTCACAAAAACATCAATTAAGTTAACACCTGATTAAAATAATTGTGTCTGAGTGGTTTGTTTGTTGGTAAATAGGTGATAAAAGGTAATAAATGGTGTGTTAAAGATTAGGTATGGTTACATTGTGGTTACAGTATGGGGTCTTCAAATTGGGTTAGAATACATGTAGAAATTCATTTGTCTATAAAACATTATTTTATTTTAATGAATGAATTAAAAGGGAAAGGGGAAGGGGAAAATGTATATGAAATAACTCAAAACAAGTTTCTTAGAAATGAATGCTTGTTATGTCACTATACTGTATCTCTTATTTCATTGTATCTTCTCCTCACACATGTAAGAGGAAGGGCATTATTGTGTCATCCCAGTATTCCAACAGTTAGCCATACACATTTTTTTCCCTGAGCCTTATAATGACTATATGTTACTGCTTTTGGTTCATTTGTATATGATAAGGTTTAGATCAAGTTCATGTATTGTAGGCTGCTGGCACCTGTAAAGCTTGAATTTCAAGTCCTCTAAAATTGACCCCATTATATCAGTCAAACTCTATACTGTTATACTGTTATGCTGTTTTAAAGACCAACTTTACAATCCACCAGTCTCTCCTTATATCTGTCATCAGTTTATCATCATACAGAGTAAAACTTCACTTATTTGTACTTAGTATTGGTTTTTATGTGACTGGGTCCCCAAAGCATTATACTCTTTCTATCAGTTTGCCATTTCCAACATCTGAAAATGTCAAAGTTTGTGATTAGGGCTATTCCAGAAAAAAAATGTATGCGGGGGGGGGGGGGGGGGGGGGGTTAGGTGGGTGGAAGGCTGTGTTTTTGTCAGCACCCGCCACCCAGACAATTGTAATTGAGAATTATAGTGCATTATAGTGTGAAAAGTTGCTCTGATACCCATCACCCATGTATTATTAATACAATGTGCCTTCTAACCCCTCCATACATTTTTTTTCTGGGATAGCCCTTAGGTCAGAGACCTGCTATGAAGGTTGAGTTCTTTAAGCATTAACATGTGATGTTAGTTATAAATTCCCTGTTCTTTACCCACTCTGGTTATATGTATATTGAATCTCAATTCATATGTCTCAAAGGTCAAGTTTCTTCAGAGATCAAAGTTGAATTTGAATACAGATTCAGAGTTTTCAAAAAGTGGTGGTCGAAGGTCATGTACACTAAAATTTTGCAAAGGATGCAATTTTGATTTTTTGCTTTAGAAAGTATAGAAATGATTTTCTTCTTGGACCACCAGGGGAAAAAGATTTCAAGAACTCTGAGGTTTGACTGTAGTTTGATATCGGTTAATTGATGTGATACTTAAATGTTTAAGTAATAACATTTGAACATGTTATAGATCATTCTTACAACTCTACACTTTGTTTACAGATGAGCTGCTAAGGAAACATACCTCATGATCTATTACATAAAAAGACTTAATTCAAAGTGTTTGCCAAAAAGTATTACGAACTAATGATAGCTTTTTGATGTGGTAACTTGTTCATTGCATCTCAAGTTTACACCTTACAATTCTGAAGAAATAAAATGTTTATAGGATTTAAATTGTGGTAACATTGCCATGACAACCTGATGAAAATAGAAGCAAAAAATTTTAATGGTTCAATTTTATTTTTATAGAGTATTTTAAGATGGTTTTAGTACAATAGTCCTTGTTTGTTATTTGTTGTGTTCAGGTATTCTTTACCGCGATTATATAATTTTCTGGTATGATTTGTGTTTACTTTAAGGTGTTATATGCTTCATATCTGCTTCACTTATCTTGTTATTTACAGAGAGAGATACAGAAGAAAGGTTGGGTGCTCACCAACCTATACATGCAGTGAAATCATGTTAATGATCGACATGAGAAAAAACATTTTTTTAACCAGAGCTTTTTCTGTCTATTTCTGCTTTTTCTTGTTGTTAAGGCTAACTGTTGGCTCAATCATCATGCTTGGATGTCCTCATTATAAAAAAAACAAACCTCATGTGCATTTATTTTAGTTACACAGGTAGAAAACCATGGTTGTCAAATTGACTATGGTCTACCCCTTGTGATTTGAGCTCGGTCGACCATATTCAGATGTATGACAATGGTCAACCATGCTCACAAAAGAGGAAAACCATAGTTAACCATGGTTTAAACCACGGTCAACCATGGTTTGACCATGGTTATCAATGGTCAATGATTGTAACCATAGTCAACCATGGTTGCATTTTGACAGGGCATTCTTTCAGCACTGTATGTAGAAAAAAAACTGAGTACTGTTGATTCTTTATTTTCTTGTGCACTACTATTTTTTTGGATTGAGGAAAACTTGTATTTCCATGGATAGTTAGTATGCTTAAAAAAAAGAGGCAAAAGATACCTCAAGGACTTTCACACTCATAATTTGAAAAAGACTGACAATGCCGTGACAAAAAGAAAGGGTCAACAGCATACAAAACACAAAATTGAAAACTAAAAACTGAGTAACATGAACATAAAAAAAGCAAGGTACTCTGGAAAGGTAAAGCAGATCCGACTCCACATATGGCTTAGTCTGTATACATGGTATATTTTTAGATATTTTTAAATAAATTTGTCTACAAACTAAATACATGTAAATGTATATCCAATAAATAATGATGATACATAGTATTACCACAGTTATGCATAAGTTTTGTTAGAATTTTGAAAACACTTAATGGTTACATGATTTTGCATTTTATTTCATGCCCAATGTTTCTATGTTCATGATGATCACATACTTGAGTAGGAAACCAAAGTAAAGAACTGATGTTAGCGCTAGGTATGGTTTGTCTCTTTACTCAGATAAAAAGATCTAACAAATTCTCAAAGATTTACCCCATCACACCTGTGATAGGTATGCCTTTGATATACTAACGAGATAAGTCAATAACTTAAACAATAGGATCACTCAGATCAATAGATATAAATCATATTAAATTAATATTTTGATATTTTAGATTGGATATGTAAGAATTGGTCTACCTAAGAAGCGATTTGAGGTGAGTCTCTATTAATTTATATAAGTTTGTCATGCTATTTATACTAATAAATTTTATGCGGCCGATTGTATAATAATTAATTTATTCATTGTTTACATGTACATGCATTTAAATCCATCATTGAACTAATTGTTTTACATAAGAATTTTGGATTCATTTGTCACTCAATGATTTAAATGAGGTTCGGAAGAATTTGTCCTTCAGCATTCTTTAAAGTGTGTCATCTTATCGCTTCTTATGTTAGAATTAAGTAGTTGCTTTAGAAAAACAAATCTTTGTTCACTTTATTTTAGTCTAGCTGTCTTTTTCCATTATTCAGAATAAAGTGAAGTTAAGTCCCTGAATCAGGAGTGGGTTTCAGGGGAAATCCTGCATACATCATTTAGGCGCCAATCATTTTATTTTCAAGGTAGAGGCTAGTGGATTTTTTTAGCATAGAAGTGGTATGAGAAATCATATTGTTTTTATACGTATGAATAAAAAAGTGATTGAACAGTGGGCAAAATGAAATAAAATTCACCAAAATTTGAGATTGACATCCCAAAATGCACCTCACTTAAAAATAATTTGTGCCCATGTTATGAAGTTCTCTAATTAGTGTTTTTTCCCCTGAAAATGTTTAAGAAATTTGAAATAAAAAAAATGCTGTTTTTGGTTGCAGATCTAAAGCAGAAGTCAATGTAGGCTTTATGTCCTTTAACTTTCTTTGAATTAGGAGGAATAGATGAAAATTCAGAGAAAAAAATGATTTAACCAATATAAGTTCATGGTTTGTAAACTTGATTTTGTGTACTAGGTTCATTGAGTGGAGAGCCCAGACGGGATTAATTAAACTATTGATGAGTATAGGGAAATCATTGAAGAACCAGACACTGTGGTATTTAAATTTGTCTGTGTCATTAAATTATATTTAGTTCTTCTTTTATAGAAAATTGGAGAGTATCACACATGGTAAAATACAAATTTTTTCCTTCATATATTTTTTATTGGAAAAACAGGGTGTTTTATCTATCAACAATATAAAAAATGTGGACAATTTTAACGAGAAAAAGCAACAATAAGTCCCCTGGGGGCAGAGAATGATCGATCATCTTATTGTGTTACCTGAGATAATTAATTGTTTACAGATTTGTGGTGTAAAGTTTACAGGTGTAACTTAAGGTGTCCTCAATGTCAATCTAGGGTCATTACAAATAGAGTACTATTACTTAGGGTAGTAGTATATCATCATAATAAGACCAAATGATCACAACCCATTGGAAATTGATAACTTTTTGATGTTCGGTTCAAAGAGGAGAACTGAAATGTGACAGTCTTGATGACCAAGTATAAGATGATCACTAAAAGTCATTGGAGGCTAAAATTAGTTACAAGATTTAATCTTAAGTTAAAATCTTGCGCTGGAGAAGACATTGTTCTCTTTCATTTTATAGATTAATCAGTCAATTTACTATTATTTTATTCCGATTATATGCAAATGAGTTTGATCAAGATTTTATTTCATGCATTCTAATTTTTAATAAAAAGGATATCGAACAGTTTTAAATTACAGGACTAAAGTAAATTTTGAAACGCTCCCCAAGCTTCTGTCTGAGATGTTTTGTCTGGATCATGTGAATGTTTGACTACTTATCAATGTAAAAATATATGTAAATAGATGTACCAAGAAATAGCACAGTGATTATACCTGGATGTCTTACCTGGTAAATTGGATATATTCACTTTGATCTTTATTTTTGTTGATTGTTTTATGTGTAGTTTGTTTACATTTTCTGTCCCATATAAAAGGAATGTGTTGGTAATCTATTGGGAATAATAGAATTAGTTAATTATGTGGAATAATGTATAATGAATTGTGTAAATAGTGAGTGTTGACAAGTCTTGGATTTAATTTGTTTGGGATTTACACTTTAAAGGTAAAAACATTACTTTTATCTTTTAAGTATACTTAACAGGTCTTTTCAATGTTGACCGACCCAGGTCTTTTCAATGTTGACCACCAATGTTGATATCGTTTAAAATAAAATTAATGCCTTTTTGTGGGTTGGGTTATTTCTATATTATGCATGATCTCTCGTATGATTTTAAACAGGCTTCAAAAGAACCTTACCAGAACAATTGCTCTTTTCAACCACTGCAAAGTTCTTTAACTCAGTGCATGCTTTTGAGTAATAGTTTTCTGTAAATACTGTCTCATTTGTCATATTAATGCAAAAGTTCAGTCTTTTAGTCTCACATCCAATGAAGTAATTGTTCTCAGAGCATGCATGAAATACTTGTCACTGGAGGTAAAGCAATACAACAATCAATTAAATGATTTTTTGTCATGTTACTATTATATAGGTCAGTACTAGTCATTGAAGCTAATATATCAGTTTATAATGTGCCATACATGTACATGTAAATATGATGCAGTTACAAATTTCTGTTTTAAGTTAAACTATACTTTGGAGCCAGTAGAAGCCTATATAATTTATTGCTAAAGTGGTATTATTCTTTTGGTTTTGATCCATTTTATATTATTAGTCCCCTTCCCCCAAAATAGAAATAACTTGAGCAAATAGCAAGCCAACAACCAGATAATTTGTATGCACACAATTAATAATTACAAACAAACAAATTAAATTAAACCTACAAGTAAACAAAAAAAATATGGAAGAAGTAAGCATAAACAATAAAGACAACTGGGACAAGGTGCAAAGGTCAAGAAAGGACAGGTGTAGCACTATCAAAGCAGTCTGCAGGGTTGGCCACTAGTCCAATGCCCAAGACTAGTAAATATTGATTCAGACTAGTGAAAATTTTCAAAATTTAATATAGTCATATAAGGACAAATTTTGATATTTAGTTTCTGGACTAGAAGATGAAAAAGTTTTCTGTGCAGACTGTCAAAGAATAGGTATGGATTGCTACAAAATGTTAATAAGAGCAAATCAGAGATACTCAATGAAGAATTCAAGTGATTATTTACAAAGGAAAACACAAATAAACCCTACAATGGAACATCTCATTTCAGGGCCTTTTATAGCTGACTATCTGGTATGGGCTTTGTACACGGTTGAAGGCTGTATGATATGGTGACCTATAGTTGTTAATTTCTGTGTCAATTTTGTCTCTTATTTGAGTTGTCTTGTTGGCAATCATACCACATCTTCTTTTTTACACCTACAAGTGAACATCTCATATTTGCATATCATAAGGCATATATTGGATTTAAATTTTAAAGATTTGAAGCATATCTATTAGTACAATGTAGTTGCCTTTTCTTTTTAGTTATTCTTTTTAGTAGGATCAATTTAACATGAAAGCAAACATGAAGTCAGGGTTTTGATGCATGAAGAAATTATAACATTTTTAAAATACAAAAAAGAATATATACATTGAGAAAGAAAGGATGATGAATTTAATGGTTTGTTTGAAGATCACAAGAAATTATTTTTAGTAGAAATTGACTTAAAAGAAATAACTTCAACAATTTTTAATTGTTTGGTTGTTGACTTCCTTAGTAATTATGCAAATTGTGCAACATGTGTAACGTCTACAGCATGTTACATCATGGTGCACCAAGAAAATACCTACATTTATATCTCTACCATTGAAAAAGTATGACAGAAGCTTATGTCTGATAGGACTATTAAAAGTCAGCTTTGAAGAAGGACTAGAAATTCAACAATGTGAAGAAAGCAAACTTTTGCCTATTTTGTGTGTGGTATTTTTTTAGTCAGAGGTTGTCTTTTAGTTTTCCTATATGAATTATTTTACATTTGCCATTTTCAGTGCCTTTTTATAGTTACTATGCAGTATGATTTTGTTTATTGTTGAAGGCCGTATGATAACCTGTACTTGTTAATTTCTATGTCATTTGGTCTCTTGTGGAGAGTTGTCTTATTTGCTGACATACCACATCATCTTATTTTTATATTAGCAAAACAAAGGCTTTAATTTCACAGTGGCTTCAATTCATTACATAGAGTTCTTAGGAAGAACCAATTAGTCAAGATTATAACAGTTTATTATACTTGTGAAGTATTATAATAACTAAACTGAGGCCATGTAACTACTTACAAAGATTATATAAACCTGATTAAATGTGTTGTTTACATGTAGTCGGTCTTTGAACTATCAAAAGGTGAAAATGGTTAAGTTCAAATACTTTTATCATGTTTACTGAAAAGTTTGCTTCAAAAGTAAAGTATTCTATAATGAACAAGTGATGAGTATGTAATTATATGTTGAGTTATCTCTGAAATGTACTTTAATTGGTTTATTCATGGAATGTGTTAGTTTGTGACCTTCTGGTGCTTTTACTGGTATTCCCCAATCCAATTACTTTTACATGTCTCTGCCTTTGGTAGGTTTGCTGTACATGTTGTTTGCTTGCCTTCAGTTAGATAGGTTGTTTATTTACATGTAGGTTGGATCTTTGGCTGGGTCAATCCAACAACTTTAAATTAGTATTTTTGCCAAGGTCAAGCTGAATTCAGAAGTAAGGGAGGGCATTAGTTGGATTGGAGTCTGAGTAAGGTGACAATTGTACTTCTGCATGCATTACTTTGTTACTGCCATTGACTGTATTGAATCTTTAAATCAGCAAAGATTGGTTGGTTTAGTATAAAACAGGCATTTTTGTCTTCTGGCTTCTTTCAAAAGTACAACATGCAGCATTTGATGATTAACCCTTCATACATAATCAAAGGAAAAGATATACATATAAAAAAGTCTGCTTAATCTGACAGGGTTATTTTTAGAAAGTTTCTTAAATCAATACAAACCAACTGTTGAAAATCTTCAATATTTATGGATTTTCATATCAATTTTAATCAGTAAAATTCCTCACATTCCATCTCCTCTATTATAAAATATCAATACATGTAGAATAAAACACAGCTGATTGAAAGAACTTAATTGAGCAAATCTGGATAGCTTTTATCGCTTCATTATTTACCGCCTTTCAAAACACTATTGATTTATGACAAAGAGTCATATGCATCTGCCAAATGCACATGTGCACTTATTATATCAATGGGGAAAAATAACATATATCCATATTTGGTTTGTCTGGAGATTAAGAAAGAACGGCTATAAATAGCCAGCTTTGAAAAATTTTGACGATTACAGAATATTGTCTTTGACAATTATATAAATTTTGCAGAATATATTATGACCTTCAGCTGTATCATGAATTGGGAGTATTCTTTTAGAGATTCAAATACTTGAACATCCATGGTTGCAGTCATACCCAAGGTATATCTGACATGTGGCAATGTCCAGTAATAAATGATTAGGTCCAGTCAAATGTCGCAATTTAATGGACCAAATGACCAGCGTAGATGTAAGAATTTTGTAATACTTGTAATGTAAAATACAGCTAAAAAAAGACTGGGCCAAAAGACCTGTGACTGCATGAGGTCCAAATACTGTCTGAACCTAAATTGTGGTTGCATACATAACAAGAATTCAGTTTAATATAACATTATAGACTAAGGTATGCAGCCAAGTTAACTATATAGGAAAATAAGTTGTTAATCCTTGATTTTTTTTCCTCAAACTTGAATTTCTAACCCCTCCTTGATTTCGTTGATAAGTTCCACCTTCAAAATTGAGAAATACCTATGTTATTTATCCAGATATTTTCAGCTGTTTGTTTTCATGTGGATGTTAATTATAGTGCAATATAGAATTTGCAAAGATTGTCCAGCTCAGAGTCCAAAAAAGTGGGAGTTTTGACCTTACACACATTACTTATGGAGGGGAGGGGTTAACATAAAACAGTGAAAAATGTCTAAAGTTCATCGTAACTTTCTTTACAAGAAATATTGAATCTCACCATGACTTGACAAACCGATCTAGTACATGATCTGTTAGATTGTTTATGGGAAGTGTCATTTCTTATACTTAATCATTGACTTGAATTAGTCTTATTTAAATATTTATACTTGATTTATGTACTATACATCGTTTTTTAATCAGCATGTATATTACAAACAAATTCTTTGTAAAGAGGCTTGTTTGCTTTTTGATCGTCTTCTATGAAGTGCATTAAATGATTGTAAGGTGTATGTATGTCTTGCAGGTTTCATCTTACCTTAACCTCATTTTCAAGCTTCATTGATTTCATTTTTATGCTTCATTGATCAATTTTAAATTTTCATGGTTAAGTCCATTTCTCAGATACTGTAAGCAATAGGTCAATGGAATTTGGTTTGAATGATAGTAAGGACTGTGCATGATTTCTGGCAAGTTTTATCCTAGGATTGTCAGTTAAATATTTCCTACTAAAGGTCGATTCTCACCTCTGCACTCCTGCTTCCTCTACCAATAAAAACTAACTGACAAGAAATATTGAAATAGTTTTGAAAGTGACATTAAACACCAATCAGTCAATCACTCATCTGACCTTCACCTCATTTTAATGATTTATTGGCAAAGATGCAAACAACATTAACTAGCAAAATAGTTTATATCATTTATTAGGATACTTAATTTTAAAGACTCAACATGCTCAATGTAAATTCAAACATGATTAGATTTAGCAAAGCAGGGGGAAACATTTCTGACAACACGTGCACTCTTAGTTTTTTTTCCCCAGTAAATGTTTGAGTTTGTTTTATTTATTAGAGTAACTGCAGGTGTGGTGTAAAATTTTAATGTAAATATAGATTCTAATCTTGTGTCTTTTTATAAATACTGACTTAATTTCATGTTTATGTTTTAAAAGTCGGAGAGCATGAAACTGACACATGAAACATTACACCCTTAATAGCTGTAATGAAACAAACCAAGGCCAATGCAATGTGATAAGAGAAAAAGTCTTTCTGAGAGAAAAAAAACAATCTTAGGATGAACAAATATTGATTATTATTGGATTAAGAGCACTACACCCCCTCCTTCAGGCTCACAGGGAAATGATTTCCTGACAAATAGGATTAATTTACTTAACAGTTCAATCATTTTATATTGACGTTTGCTCTTCCATTCAGATTTGTTAAAAGTTCAGATTATTGTGTTCCACATGGAATAGAGAAGATGTGGTACTGTATGATTGCCAATGAGACAACTCTCCACCAAAGACCAAATGATGTAGAAGTTAGCAAAGTATAGGTCACTGTAGTCCAATTAAGTGAAAATTTATTACTGTTTTCACAAGTTCTCTAGTTTTTAACACTTCTACATATTTCCCTTGGTGTCCCACAGTCGGTACAAACAGACTACTGTTGATTATTTTACTTCATAATTTTCTTAAGATAATTTGCCTTACAAAGTAAGAATCATAAAAACATATTTGTGTCTGTTTATTAGTGTAAATTGAGTGTGAAATGTATGTCTATCAATGTCTAATCTATCAACCATGGAAAAATATCAAACATTTGGTATTCAGCTCAGATCTCCAGGTTTATAACCAATTTAACCTTTTAAAAGCATATATAATCCTGTATGCAATAAGTTTTCTTCTCAAGGTTATGTTATGCCATAAATCTTATGATAATTTCATATATAACTTGTGTGTAGGAGGTCAGTAGATCATGTTGAGGGAACCAACAGGGTAAAACAGTAATGCGGGACCAGTTAACTAACCTGTTAACAGGATACAATCAGCTTCTTTGTGTGTAATGCAACATTACATAATTCTTTCATACATAAGTTACATGATCATTTGCATATTCTTGAAGTTTGTTGATCATCTTTGGGGGACCAATAGGGTAAACACGTTGATGAGGGAGTAACTTATTTTGGCCCAAATCAGCTTCTTCAGTTTTGTTAAAAAAAAATATAAGGATTTCCATTAAAAAAATCTTAAAAATTGAAGAATTTCTCATTAAACTTTAATATTTTACAGGCCAGTATAAACTGCAGTGTATTGAATGATCAGAGAGGCATCTTATACAAGAGTTCTTTTAATAAGATCCTGTTATTTAGATTTGAAGTGTTTTGAGTTTTGATTTTTAAAAAGGTATTAGTTTTTTTGCCATTTTATATCATGTATATTTACAAGTCTGTACTGTATTCCCTTGGCCTGGTAGACTAGTATTTAAACAACACATAAATGTCAACATTTATTCAGGAGATAAATGGTTTATGACATGAAAATTACATTTAATTGGTAAATATTGTTGAGTTATCAGTTACAGTAGCCTATAGTATGGACAACACAACTTTAGACTTGATTTAATACATTGGGACCTCATCTTGACTGTGCGTAACAAAATTTTCATTGATAGAAACCTCAGCCCCACAAATAAGATATAAGGACATGAAATTTTCTCTCTATTAAATGCCTGGTTCCTCATGGTTTACTGTGGTCTTTTTTGAAGATGACCTCTTTGGTTTGTTTTATTTCATTATATGGTTATAATTATACAGGTATGGCATTTGCACCTGGAATTGTGAAAAGCACTACAAACTAGGAGTGTTTAGTTTGCATAAGAAGAGAGTCATTTATCTTTGGAAACACGTATGGACTGTAACCTTCTTTTAACTTATAAGACAATATTTTAATGAAAGATAATCTTCATCCTTTTTAGGTCTTCCTACTCCAAGCTTTTTTTTTTCAACTCGCTAATATTTTATTGGAGTTTTAGGGAATCAAATAAAGTATATAAATTTGTTACAGTACCAATTTTTATGCTCAAGATGTCAATATCTATTAATAATATGATGTTCTCAGACAAACTCTGTCTGAACAACAGCAGTTCTTTTTTTTTTTTAACAAATACTATGTTTTCACCTGCTGTGTCAAAACAAAGTCTTCTTTATACTTCTTAGATATATAATTAAAGTTGCACATGAATAGAAATAAAGTGCAAACAGACAAATGTGTTTTTTGTGAATTTTAATTTGGTGATTTGCATACTGTTAAATAGTTTTCTTATACCACTTTTCAAAGCAGAGGTACCCAAGAGCACAAGTTGATAAAATATACTTCTACACTACAATTAATATACAGCCTTCAGTTATGGAAAAAAAACTCAACTGTCTAAAAACCCATTCTGAACTATCCTTTGTCAAATACATGTATGTTGTAAGATATGTAGACTTGCTACATGTCCCTTCCTAATTATTATTATTTTTTCAATTTTGCCCCTTTAATAATTTTACTGCTATAACTAGGAGATTACAATTATACTGACATCTGCAGGAGGAAGGCTTTCTCCAAGGGCAATCAGTAGGCTGGCACTTATCAGTAAACATATAAATTAGTAAGAGAGAAATATTAGAAAGGGAATTGTAGCAAGTCTATAAGATATGTAGTTAGACAGTAATGTCCCTTTGGAAATGGAAAATCTAACTGGGTTCAGATATCAATATGTGTGAAATATTAAGCTGAAATCAATTAAAGATTAGATTTTACTGAAGTTTTGATACTTAAAAAGTTGAAGTGAGGAAGTAGGATAACATTGTCAAGTGCCAAGATTTCGTTCACAATCGTTAAAATCACTAGGACAATTACAATTCATTGATATTCAATACATGATATACATATATATTAAATATGAAATGTTTTAGATTTGACTGGTTATATCTATTATATCAGTAAAAAAGATTGTTATCACATATGTAATACATTTTTCCATTGATAATTTCTTTTGTGTACTATATAACCTGTCTCTTTTGTTTTCACTGAAAATAAATCAACTATGAATAAAATCATTGAAAGTTTAATAAGTATGATTGATTAAGTCATGTTTGAAAATGGTTTTTAAGGAGCGAGATATTTGCTGAATTGGAACCCCTTTGATTATTGATTTGAAAGATCATCTTCAATAAATTTCTGTCCAATTTCAAGTGTGACATGAAGGTTTTGAAAGTGTCTTTCTAGGTGTTTAATGTAGGAATAAACTGAAATAAAAAGGAAAAATGGAGAATTTCTCTGAATTTCGTAGCATTTAGGCTACCAAATGTATGTCTAGGAGTCCTACAGTGTTTTTGTTGTTAGGTGCATGCACCAGATATAGAATGGTTAGCTTTTGCAAATACACATTTACAGATGGAATATGTAATCAAAATGAAATGTTGGCATGAAAAATTAGCTGAATCATAAACTTAACAGATTGAACACCCATCGTTCTTATAGGGGAAAGTTACTAACTACACAGAGAAAAACTTAGGAAACAAAAAGGCAAGTAGCAAAAAAAATCCTGGCATAAAGCAGATGGTATAAATTATCAACACATGTAGAGTAACCTCCCCTTAGGAATTTACTAAATATTAATTAGAAGAACAGAGTAAAAGTGTATGCATGATGATTGATGTTCTTTGTTGATGTAAGAACGAGCCAATTCCTTAAGGTTTATGTACCCTTCTGTAGCCATTTTTTTACGAACTTTTCAAACTTCAATTGTATCAAAACTACAGATATTATGAATAATAGAGGATTTTCTATGATGTGCTAGAGTATATTTTTTACAAAAAGTTCTAAGTAACCTGTAAATTCCAAAACACCTCGTGCTGAGTCACTAAAGTCGAGCGCACCCTAAAAGGTGTACTTGATTTTGGCCATATTTATACTTGTCCTAACCAATAACTACATTTATAAACTTGTTTTAAGGAAATCAATGCTAGCACTGCATAGAATAATCCTATATCTATCAGTCATCAAATTGCCAAATATGAGAGTACAAGGATAAAGGCTGTGGATTTTCTATAAAAATCTTGATTTATTTGCCACAAAGTCCTCTTTTTCTATCAAATGCAATGAAACAGTAAAAAATAATGCTTTGCATCAAGTTTCCCCTTGGAAAATGTACTAAATGTCCTATCTCTATTATTTATTATATCTTTAGTTTTGATACAATTGAGGTTTGAAAAATTCGTACAAAAATGGCTACAGAAGGGTACATAAACCTTAATTTGTAGTAGCTTATTAATTATCTATAATACATAAGAAGTGATTTTTATGTCAGACTTGTATTTTACAGTGAATTTCTCAAATTCTAAATGCTTAAAATTTTGGCTTTGAAATTTTATTTTGCTTATAGTTATAAGCTCGCTTGTCATGTTTTGGAATTTTGGTCAGATTTTCGGAATCCTCTGGTTTTATCCATTTGAATGCCTTAACAAGTTTTGCCCGGTGACCCCCATTTTTCTTTTTATAATTCCTTAACATGTAGAATGATAGGCTGTCTGTTAAAGTCTTATAAAATTTTAAGTATTTTTTAATAGTTTTTGAGGACTTAAACTTGTCAATGTTAATTAATAAAGCTATGAAACGTCAAGAGAGAACATTTTCCCGCCAACATTTCAATGGCTAATATCTCGAAAACAAGCACGATGACCTATATATTTTTTTGCTCTTTTGATTCCTTTATTACTCCCCTATCAATAATTTGTAGTGTTTTGAAAAGTTAATTATTTTGAAACTGAGAAGCCAACTCCCATTGGGTGTAGACATATCCTTTACCTTTTACTGATTTTTAGGTCAGACTTGTACGTCTTCACCAAGTTGCAAGATGCTAAAATGAAGTCTGTTACCATAGTGGATAAATGATTACCAAGCCATTAATAGGGTGTTTAATGCCTCACCTTGGTAGAGGTGAGACACTCTCTGTACATAGAGAAGCTTTGCATTAACTGAGGAGATATTGCAAGGCTGAATTTACAACTGTAGCCAAAATACTTTTTTATTGGAATTCAAAATTCAGGGGGACCAAAGGTGACTGCAGTCATTCCTTCCTTCTATTACGGCCACTCCATTGTCTCTTCATTCCTGTCTACCAACTTTCAAACCTTCAAATTTGATTGAATATTGACTTTTCTTTTGGTGAATTGATAAGAAATGGTTTAATGATCATGAAAAATGAAAACAATAGAGTGCACCTTAAGATTGTGATGATCATAACAATGACTGTTCTCAAAAACAGTAGTAAAAAGAAATTATTTTATTTCTGGCATGAATAGATTTTTTTTTTGGCATACTAGATCAGTTTGAGAGTTCCAAAGTTTATAATGAGAGGAAGTAGTGTGTCAAACAGTATTTGGGGAGATACTTCTAGGCATTAGATGTTTCCTATCAATATAAACATAAGAGATAAGAAATCTCTTTGACTATTTGCATCACCTGTTTTTATCAGAAATAGAAATGCTCAACAGGTGGATTGGCAGTTTAACCTTCTGATAACATAGCATTCATTGGGGATTAACTATCTGATTAAAATCAGATATATAGAATAACAGAATTGGCAAAAGGGAACCAGGGATACAGCCTGTTAATTCAGGCTTTTTCATGTAAATGGGATTGCATAATTAAACATTATTCTAATGGAGTAAATTGACTGGATTGTTGTGACCTTGACCTCAAGAGGTTAAGGGAGACATCCTAGTGACTGGATTGTTTTGAACTTGACCTTGAGAGGTTAAGGGTGACACCCTAGTAAGGGAAGAGTAGTGGCAAGATTATTGGTTATAGTAACAACTGTTCTTGTTTGTTATCATTTTGGTCCATCCTTCTTTCTCATGTAGACCGAAGTCTTGATACAAATAGATCCATATCTTGAGGGAAAAATAATCTTCCAGATAGAATTCAGACAATGCAGTGTCTAAAATGCATATTTGCTATCTTTTGTGTGCATGGGTCCATAAACCGTCATTTTACAATTGTGACATATGACCTCCTCTGAAAGCCAATGACCAAATGGTAGATTGGGATATAGTTCATAGAAGTAATGCCTGTCATTCATTCAGTTTTGGTTTTATTAATCACCTTATTTTATTTTTCCAATGCAAAATTTTCTGGTAATATAACTGCCTATCCCATATAGTATTAAAAAAGCGGAAGGGCCCTCTGAATTACCATATTATAATGCTTCCAAGAGATGTTGGCAAATCACTCTTTTAAGTGGCATCGTGGGTCTGGATTTGTCTGAAAATTATTTTCAGTTTTATAATTTCAAGAAAATGTCAAATATTATATTTACTGAGAGCCAATAAACTTCATGTAATGATGACTACACACATATGTTAATTGCAGAACTTCTGTCAGAAGGATGTCGGTACTGTAATCTGTAAAAAACACGGAATAGCTTTGTAGATAGGATCAGCAAGAAATTGAAATGTTGCCATGAAGTTTAATCTAATATTAGCATTGGGTGTAAAACTGTTTTCAAATATTTTTCTTGTCAAAATAACAATCACTTAATTCAAAGAAAAGTTATCAAAGTTTCAAAAATCTGATAGTAAAAGACCAACCCATAATTTAAGTGTTTTAGTTGGATAAGAAGGTTTGTGATGTGTTTAAACAATTTTCAACTTTTTCATTCAGCAGTTTACAATCCTAAGCTGACTTGGTTTTACACCATATGAGTTCCTGTACACATATACACCTTCTTTCTTACATAATCTTTTGTCCAAAAAAACTAATAGGATTATTGACTTATTGGTGGATGCTTAAAATACACCAAGCAGCAAATATTCCAATGAGAATGGATAACTTTCCTCCTAAATAATTGAAAACATTGAAAGAAAAAGAAAAGATACAATGAGAAAAAAGAAATATACAGCACATAACATTTTTAAAATAAAAGAAACATCGGAAGAAGCTACGATCGGATGATGAAATACTGAGACGGTTCAATCTCTTCCCCTTTCACTATTAAGTTTTTCTGATTATGAATTTTTGCTCAGGATTTCAAATAAAGTTTACAAATAAATATCTCTTTTTCAGGTCAGGTGATACCCTATCACCATGACGACAGAGAAGAGCCTCCTTGAGTTTATGGAGGAGGCGGAGTTGGACCACTACTACCAAGCTCTGAAGGACCAACTGAAGATAAATGCCATCCACCAATTAAAGTATGTTGAGGAAGAAGACCTTAATGACATAGGCATGACAAAGCCGGAGATGAGACGGCTCAAGAAAATGTACAAGAAAGAATTTCCTGCTGGTGCTCTGGGAAAGTTAAAAAAGGTGAGCAGGAATATGAAAAAAAGATTCTGTAGAGGAGATTTGTTAGACTAAATTGTTTAGAGGCAGATCCAGCCATTTTCTAACCCAGGACAAAGGGGTGTTCCTACTATATATCCCCATATAAATGCATTGATCGTCCAAAAAAAGGGGGGTTCCAACCCCTGCAACCCCCCCACACACATGCACACACACTTTGATCTGCCAGTGTTGTTAATATGACTATTTTGGATTCATTTATCTTTGTGGATACTAAATTACTTATTTTAGTGGATTGAGGAAAACATACCCTGTTGTGGATACATGCATATGATTTTCGTTGTTTTGTAAAAGTGTGCATACAACCTTAAAGAATAATTGTTATTTATTATTGAACATTCAAGTTTGTCTCACCTGTACCAACGATATTCACAAACATTGGTATCCAAAAATAATAATGAGTCCACAGTAGCTGGTTTCTTTGTGAGAAAGGGATGTCTTATATATATATATGAAAACAAAAAAAAATAGTGAAATAGAATTACTTGTCCAATGACCTCAACATTTTACTCTTTATAGCCCGTCCCTTATAGCCTGATAATTTGTGAGGTCATTCTATATTGGTGTATTTGTAGATTAAGTTTTCAAGTACTGCACATGGATTTCAAATCAAATTACACCTAACCTCAAGTTTTACCAAATGTTTAACTATTATCACACTACATAAACAATAAATTGGCCAGGTGTCCTCTTTTTTATTTTATAATTACATATTTTGTGTTTTTAACATCTTGAAACATTATCATATTTATGGATGATGATGATGAATGTTGCTATATGAATATAAGAAGATGCATGGTATGACAGCAACCCAGCTGTTTAAAAAATCAAACATGTAGGGGTCAAGCACTTAATCGCCTAAAAGTCTTGAAAATGAATTTAACATAAAGACCAGCAGTTGTTATGTTCCTGATGTGAGACTGACACTTTAATATGTGGCAGGGTTAAACTAGTTTTTTGTATCACTCAACCCTCCCCATGACAAGGTGCGTTTGACTCTGATCTTTTTGATGGTTCTCTATAGATACTTTGACTTTCTTCTCCCTTAATAGTGTTCACCTCAATAGTATAATGGAAAGATGTACAATTATAGCATAGCTGTTAGTCTCCTAGAAACTTATTATGAGAGTGGGTCAGAGGGGTCCTGATCTGGAAATGTTTTTAAAATATGAAATCCCGAGGTCCCAAATTAAAAATAAATTAAATCCTGACATCCATAAATTCGAAAAAAGAAATTCCGGATCCAGAAATGGTCAATCCCAAAATCCCAAGCTTTAAAAACACCTGATCCCAATGTCCCAAAATAGGACCTGCCCCACTCTATTATTATATATAAACAAAAAGCTCATGAGCTAAAAAAAAAAGCACATGACATCTTCACAATAAGTGAAACTGCATGTTAATGAATCATAAGATAAACGAGTATCATATTCTAGCCATTATGTTAATTGATAATACCATTAGGGTATAATTAGATCTGATTGCTGTAAAGTGGACATAGTGGTTAATCAAATTTCATCAGACATGTAGATATAATTTATATATTCTATGAACTTTAATGTCTTTTGTCTGAAATGCTAGACATTACAAAACCAGCATGTTTTTTTCTACCAAAAGTGGGAAAATAATCATGATCAACATCTAATAATTTGTAGAAGCATTAGTCTTTTTAATGGTTGTTCCTTTCATGTCCAACTCTGAACTGGATTGAAATAGACATCTTTGTCCATCAATCTTTATGGGTAGTTGTTTCATTTGGTAATTCTTATTCTATATTTATCATAACTGAATCCCATCCATATTAAATTTGATATCCATTTATGCTTTTGTTGGAAATAATTAATCTTCAAAGAGTTCTTGCTACTTGCTTTGATTTGTGTCTTGTCATTAACATCAAAAGTCTATGTAAAAACTGCCATTGAATCACATGGTTCATTACAAGTGATAATTCAGATAGTAGTGAAAGAAAGAACGAGTATTGGCTTATTTCCTAGCAGTTTTCTTGTCACTATTGCTATGAAAACAAAGACAAAGTCATAACATGATAACAGTTACATGTATTAGTTTTCGCTTCAGAATTGCTTGCTTGCTTGAGAGATATAAGTTTATAACATTTGATACCTGGAAACTGAGATTTTCAAGTTGGAACCCTTTGCATATACAAATGTATAAGATTGAATGCAAGATTTGACACTTTTCCACCCTTCAAGGCGACAATGCTGAGGACTCTAGACATGGCACTCTTTGACCCTGGAGCAACATAAAATATATGGTATGACAAAATTTGGTTTGTCATACCCCCTGGATTGACTTAAAGAATGTGCACTGGAAAAGAAACTTTAAAAATAAAACTTCAACACCATTAAAATTATTTGAAAAGTTTTTACAGTTGTTTGAAAACATAGAAATATTTTCTTTTCAGTAGGTATTTCATCATGAAGATCAAAGGGAATTGGAGCAATACTTCATTTAAAATTCTACCTTACACTTGAAACCAATCAATTATATTCACAAATAATAACATACACTTTTTCTTACCTAGTTTGGTAATTATATGTTCTATGGATTAAAAAATAATTAAATTAACGTAATTTAAGTCAAAATTTAAAAACATGATGTGTTAAAAAATTGGAAAATTATGGTCTCAGACTTTTTTGTCAATTAAAATTAAAGAGTAATTTTTGAAAATCAATTAGTTTTGGGTATTCATTTCCGTTAACACTTTCTTTTAAATTCGTTCAAATAGATTTTGACCTTGTCTTATTGTTTAGGGGTAATCTCAAAAGTTTTCGTCATGACAAAAATAAAAAGTTTTTATCATGTCATTGTATTCAAACATTCAAAAATAGCAAAACAAAATTTAATCAAATCTGATATAATTTGTACTATTTTAAAACATTTAAAAAAAAATAGAGTTGCAACTCGACTTGTCATTCTAGAATTTTTGCAAGCTGATGCACAATGCACGAGGCATGCAGAGTACTTGATTAAATGCATAAAACCTGATAAAACTGATAGTCTGCAGATCGTAAGAAGTTACTTGTTGAATATGACTCACGATCCAAATCAATAAACTGATATTTCAGATCTATTTATATTGTGAGAAAATTAAAGATGACCTTTCACATGTACCTTCATTTAGGACAGTGTCTGACCACATACTAACCACATACTACATGTATACTACTATCACTATAATTCTCCACATTTTGTGGTCGTACATTTACGTTTTTTAATACACCTTGTCAAGGGAAATGATGTCACACCTTGTATGAAGTATTTGTTATGGGAGAATGAAGTCATCGCATTATCATAAAATTAACAACAGCGTGTCAATCCTTTTGGAACAGTTATGAGTAAAAGTAGTGAGAACAAGAAAATGAAATTTTTGGTAAGGAATTATTTTATGATTTTTAGACTATTGATATTCTTGTTAAAATTGATTGTAAAGGGAAAGTAGAATTTGGCTTAGTTATTACGGCCTTCTGTTCAACAATATTTCAATTTTTAAGATAAACATCTGTCCTTGAAGGTATATATTGATGTAAAAATGAATTTTAATAAATCTTCATATTTTCATTGTTGTAATAACAGAACTAGATAAGAGAGCTTGGACTTAGATTTAGCATTTTGATTTAGTGAGGGTCAAAATTTAGGTCATACATATGTTTCTGTAGATGACAGGAAAGGTCTTTGGAGGACAAACGATAACAATGGAAACTAGAAAACGCCAATTAACTTCAGGGATTTGTTTAGCATCAAATAAGTCCTCTTTCCAACCTTCCAGATGGTTGGGATTAAACTATCATAATGGACCCGTCTTCAAATCTCTCAATTATACTTAATCTTTATTCCACCACCATTTTGGAAGCAAATCTTCTTTCCACCATAATTTTGGTAGCAAATCTTCTTTCCACCACCATTTTAGTAGATGCATGCATCACAGACAGGATGACTCTTGAAAAGATTCTGTAATCTTTTTACACATCTATACCCCCTTAGTATCTTCAAAAATCTTTTTGATGAAAGTCTATAAATTATATTTCGAACCTGTTACCTTGTACAAAGCTGTATCCCTTGGTCTTGATAATATCAAAATGGCATTAAAAAATAATACCCTGGGACCTGTCTGGGTTGTTGTAATGTTCAAGGCTTACAATTATAATGAATGCTTCCTTTTCAATCAGTGTCATAGTTTTCTGTTTTACAGAGTTGTACATATAATGTCTGTCTTTTCTAGACTTTATGAGTGTTTTATGCTGTCTCTCCTCTTTGTCTTTGACAGCAACTCTTATACTGAAGGGGCCTTCATGGACAAATTGTCTGAGTAGTAAGTCTGCAGTGATATCTGGCTTAACAACTCTATAAGTTGTGAGTTGGAACCCTGCTGTTGTGAATGAATGATTTATTAATAACAGATTTAGTTTCTTGATCCTACAAAGTTCAGAGATACATTATAAGTTCAAGGTCAAGTTTAAGGTCAATCTGAGGTAATCAAAGTAAAAGTTGACTATTACTGTAAACCTGAAGTAGCTTCAAGAGTAGAAAAATAATACAACTGTAAATCTTTATGAATATGTAAAACTTTGATCCTTCCTTAATTAACTACAACAAATAAATTTGAAAATCACAATATAAAATCAGGACGAAGTGGAATAAAAAGGACTAGACCCGTGATAAATTCACTGCGAAAATGATTTGGTTTACAGTATTAGTTCTAACGGAACTGAAATACAGGTCATCTTCTTTTAACATTATTATATAGAAGATACTTGCAACTACCATTTTGTTCAAGTGTCTGAGGTTAAGGTGCATGCCATTACCTTGTCCTAAAGACACCAATTAGGAAACTTAAAAACATGGCTAAAAGTCAAGGTCATTGATGTGATGGATATAGTAAGTACTTGTTACACAAGTTATAAGTAGATAATTGGCTCTTGTATTATATATTATAGTAGTAAAACGTCTACCAGTAATTAGATTAGGATGATTCTTATTATTTACTTGAATTAGAAGGGAAGTGTGAAATTCATCATTAACATAGATGATCAAGGTTGGTTTTAGATCTATATAAAATAGAGGACGTTTTTAAAAAGGGGTTCCAAATATATGTCCCAACTCAAAAGTATTAATCCTTTAAAAAAAGGGGGGGTAGGAGCATATAAGTGGTGCACCCTGGTTTTGGGGGAGTTCACATTGCTCAAATTTTAATTTTATGAGGACTTTTTTTCTGTACCTTTTGCTTTTGGTAATGTCTGTCTTGAGACTCTCTTAGAATTCTGCATTTTTTTTTTTATTGTTTTCTGCATACCATCTTAATGTTTTAAACAATTGCTCCAACCCTTCGAAAGGAGAAAATAAGCTTGAAACTATTTGTAAGCTCAGTGTTTACATGTTACACATACAAAGGACACAAAGCCATCCTTCAGGACAATTTAAACAACTGAGGCTTGATAAAGAATTAGAAGTATTTTACAAATGCAGTATACAGTTAACATAATAGACATCAAACTGTTTTAATATACCTTAAATATATACCAAATAAATTTTAAATGTCTGCACAAAAATCTCTTAAATTAAATATCATGATGGAAATTAAGCCTTGTGATTTCTCTTTAATTATACTTTTTTGATGATTCATGTGTAGATTAAATTTAAAACTTGTTGAGATATATACACATATCCTCTAGGGAATGTCTTGAAAAGATAAGATACCCCATAGAACAGATGTATTTTTGTGTGATTTTATGAATAAGTTAAGGAATTATTATTCTTGAGGATTTTACACAATGAAGAAGCATTTCCAGTCACTTAAGAATCGTATCCCTGTATGTATATATATTTTTTGTTCTTCATTAAGTTGTATTTGACAGGATGTTAAATTTCCTGCTTTGTTTAATAATGTATTTAACAAGGTATAAATTTGTTATATTTAGGAAATAATTGTAAATTTTTTGTCATTTCGTCATTTAAAAAAAAACATAATATTACATATAATACATACTTTTGAAATGTTTTATTTTTTTTCGAAAACAGAAATGTTTAAAGATGAAAAGCATCTTGTGGATGAATTATGGAGACCTAAGGAATTGGGTGATAAATTCTGTGTTTGTGGGTCACAATGAAAAAAATGTTCAACCAATTTTATGTTCATTTTGGATCTTCTTCTATTAAATCTTCATTGCTTTCTGTTTCAAGCTGGACATGCATAAGATATTACTTATTCGTATACTTTATTTGAAGAAATGAAAACAAAATATTCCACTCTCATTGTTTGTTTTCAGTTTTCTAGCTTGAGGGCAAACAGTTGATCAACAATCGGCAGATGTTCAAATTTTATTTGTTTTGTGCAATGCACTACAAGTTATTTCTATAGTATTTTATTTCATGCCATGTGGTACAGATCTGCAGTTAATTGTAACTTAATTCATTTCAACCTTCCATAACACATCTAGATGAATTTTGATGCAAGTTTAGGAAAGCTAATTTTTTGTTTTTCATCATGTTGGTGACTTTTTTTATTCCAATTTAGAGGTCATAATACAAAGTATTTTTCTTGCCAGCCTGTGCCTAGAAAAGAAATGTCTCACTACCTACATTTTAAAAATACTGTATGATCAATAATAATAAATAAGTATGCAGATATATTAGATTATAGATTGTTGACTGTTATCATTCTTTGGCCTTGTTATACTTGGGTATAAATATTTATCTCAGTAAATAGAGAGAATGACAGAAAAATGAATAGTAGCAGTATAGATTTGGAATGTTTCTGCAATGACAAGACTGACTTATTTGAATGTTTAATGTATATTAACATATATATCTAGCACTTCTAGTTTTGTTTAGATGTTAAAATTCTCACAATAAAACTTGCATTTGTCTTTTTTCACACTAGATTTATTGAAAAGCTACAAAAAAATATAGGTAGGATTGGTTTCATAAATTGGCAGATAATGAAATGTATAGTGTCTTTAAAGAATACAGCAACCTGTATTCTTTGACATTACAAGTGACTTGGGACCCATGGCTATACAGAAAAAAAATATTGCCTAGCATACAAACTCCATGGTGACAATGTTTTATAAATATTTTATTTATTTTTCAGGCAATTTTAACTCGATCAGGTGGAGACATTGGACGATCACTGAGTCCTTCACCTCCAGAACAAAGATCTCCACGACCATCATCCTACATCAGACCTCCTTGTAAACAAATCATACCCGCCAATTCAATCCAGATCAATAAAACTCTTGGAGAAGGGGAGTTTGGTATTGTACAGCAAGGGTTATGGACTACAGAGACAGGAGAAAAAGTAAGAAGCATTGGCAACTGGGGAGATATTATTAAAAAGAATACATGATGAACGGAGAAGAGTTATGTAGAAAATAAATCAAAACATTAAAAACATTCACAAAAATTACACATAAAAACTTTAGGTACTAAGAACATTCTACCAAATATTCTATAAAAGATCAGTCTTTCTATTTAAAATACATGAATGTATGAACTACCATTGAATCATCATGATCGCATGTTATATGTGATAAGGTATATAAACTTACTAACAAAGACACCCTTTGTATAATGATGATGCTAAATTCTCAATGGTAGATAAAAACTCATTTTACAGATGAATAGTAGACATGAAATAGTTATTTCCTACTTGAAAAAGAACTGTAACAAGTTTGTATTAGAAAATATAGATGAAGTGTATGGATTTGTGTGGAATGAGTAAATATTTAATGCCATTGGTGCTGGGACCACACATCTACCATCAGAGAATAATGAATGATTCAATATGTTATCTCATGTTTCCTCATCTCAACTGTAAATGTCACCTGATCATTTAATTATTTTATATAAGGCTATGCATATCATATTTATTGTTTATTGATTTAAAATGCTTTAAAATGAATGAAAAGCTGTGTAGTGATGGACACTGCCCCTGTCTCAATCGTGTCCAACCTCAATGTGGTCTCATATGCTCACCTTCAGTGATTCAATAGTTGTTTTGAACTTGAAAGATAAGAATTTGTATTTGCTGTCATAGGAAGCATGACTGTAGCACCCCCCCCCCCCCCCTTTTAGGTCAGTCAGGGCCCCCTTATGAAAAGTTCTGGAATTGCCACTGGCTGCTTCTTTGTGAAGGGAGTGGCATTAGAGCAAAGACTAATAACTCTGAATAATAATATTGGTCCAGGTAGAATAAAGGGACTTTTTGGGTACTGTTACCGGATGAACTAGCAACATTTACAAACATTACACTATGATGTGATAACACAATTAAAGCAACGAAATAAAAACACACTAGAATACGAGTTGATGACATCAGTACAATAAAAAAAGAAAAGAAACTTACAATTAAAAGCCTCTGTAGCTTTTGAAGAAAAAATGAAAAATGTACACGAGGAGAACTTTTAAAATGCAGTCCTTTTATTAAAACTTTTATATATTTCAGGTCCAAGTTGCAATAAAATGCCTTACAAAAGAAAAGATGCACACAGGAACGACAGAATTTTTAAAGGAGGCTAATATTATGCAGAATGTTGACCATGAAAATATTGTTAGAATGTATGGTGTTGTGTTAGATAAAGACGATTCCTTAATGTTGGTAGGTACAAAGATATGTGCTTATACCCAGTTTAAAGCTTGAGGATAGCTTAAGTATTGAATGGATCTACCCTGACTTCCATCTTATGATTAAACCAAGGTTGGAAAGTTTACCATTATAGCATTGGTATAGAATAATTTTGTCCACCTTGGCTTCTGACCACTTGTTAAACCTATGGTGTTGTGCAGAATGTTAATGTTGCAGTCATAATCAGTTTGTTTAGGAGTATTGGATCCATGTAATATGTCAGGAGATTACTATTCTCTCTGAGAATGATGAATTATGACAGAAATACATAAGATAAACATACATACCAAAATTTAAGAAGAAAAAAAATACACACAAAATAAAAAATTGAAGATGTGGTATGATTGCCAATGAGACAACTCTTCACCAGAGACCAAATTATATAAGATAGTACCTTTTATTCAAATGTTTTAAGCTAGATATTTCTATTTGTTGCCCACAGCAATAGAAATCAGTAACAATGCACTTGAGCCACAAACTGTTAAAGTATTGCTGAAAAACATATACCACCATCTTTTGCAGATAATAATGTTACTTTGATATTGTATGAAAGTATCTTAAATAGTAGGAAGAAACAATAATCACGTTCCAGTAAAGTGTTGGCTAGTAATGATTTCTATAAATTAAAATAAACATAGAACTTAAGCACATCATGAACAAGAATGAAATCTTCAAATGACTAGAAATTTAAGTTTTATATTTAATATCCTACAGGTCACAGAACTAGCTCCAATGCGATCATTATTAGAGTGCCTAAAAGAACAATCATTACGAACTGACTTTCCTTTACCAAGACTTTGTGATTTTGCTCAAGAAATTTGTGATGGAATGAGTTATTTAGAAAGTAAACGTTTAATTCATAGGGATTTAGCTGCAAGAAATATATTGGTGTTTAGTAAATCTAAGGTAAGATAACTCTCTTAATTTTCCAAGATTAAGTTCTTGATTTTATATTCAAAAATTTATTTACTTATTGCCACTAGGAAGAGAAATGTGATGAGGTTATTTTGACATGTTTATATTAAACATCAGGTTTGCATCATCAAGAATGTCAATACAATCCATTTATTAGAATTCTATACTTCTAATAAGTACTGCCTGAATTTTGGAAAATTGATATTTTGGTATTCATGGAATATATTGAAAAGTACTCTTATATACAATGATATAAATGCAAAAAGTACCGTTTAACAGGAAGGATTATGAAACCCTTGTACAGTTCAACACAGTTATACATTAATTTACTAACATATCTGATATATAAAAGCAGTTCATTTTGGTATTTCTACAAACACACCTTTCAACTCACCGGTATCATTTTTAAACGCAGAAATCATACAACAAATTATAAAAGACGCTATTTTACAAAACATGTAATACTTAAAAGTAAAGATTGTTGGTAACCACTCAGGTTTTGGCAGTGGTAGCCCACAGATTCAATTTTGTAGCCAATAATATATATAATAATTCTAAAGAAAAGCAGAAACTTTAGGAGCCCACACCAAATTTTAGGGGCCATTGGTGAGTGGGCTCCTGCTAATTTCAAACCCTGTATTATTTATGCCCCTTTTAGCACTTTTTGCTCTTTCATGACGGCAAGTTTTAAATAATTGAAAAAACTAGAGTATCATGAGAGAACCACCAATTTTTCTGCAGGAAAACTTGCAATCCTCATCAATTTAGATCGGAGAAAAAAGATACATAATCTAAGACAATAATTTAATTTTGGATGTAACGCGTCTTCTGATTGGCTGACGTTATTTTGTTATGAGCCCATAGACATAATTTAGTCATGTGACCGTGACATCATCAACGTTTTTTCATGGGTTTCTACGGTTTAAAATGGAATTTAGAATTAAATTATAAGAAATGACTGTAATATTTTTTCTGTCTATTTGAAATAACATAAAAAATGTGGTGCACACGTTATTCAGTGTGCACCACATTTTTAATGTTATTTCTTCATAGACAGAAAAAATATTACAGTCATTCCTTAAATGTTGTTAAATTCATATGCAGAATTATTCAATCAGATGAACTTGTCATCAATGTACTTTATGACATTTATATTTCTATTTCTTTCAGGTAAAAATAAGTGACTTTGGATTATCTCGAGCCTTAGGTATCGGTAAAGATTACTATCAGAGTAATTTTAGTCTAAACCTAAAATTGCCTATAGCTTGGTAAGTTACATATATATTTATAGTCATTGGTATAAGGGAGATAATCTTAATTTTCTTTTGTTTTATAAGCATAGAATAAATATCTCACAACATTAAGAAATGTAATATGATGGTCAATATAAAAATAAGGAGATATATAAGAGAAAAATGCTGTAGAAGGCTTATAGATCATTAAAGCTTTCAACAATGAGCAAAAACCTTACAGCATAGTATAAAGCTATAAGTGCTTCGAAATGCCAAATGTAAAGCAAATCAAATGAGAAAACTAAATGGCTTCATTTATGAGCAATACAAAAAACAATTAAGAAAATGAGAGATACAGCAACAAACTTTAAAGCCAAAGATTACAATAGACATATCACAAAGGGTAAATTGAAATTCTTTGGTGTCATCATGTTTTTAGATTTTGTTGAGGCATGTAAAAATAGAATACAATAAAATGGAATCTGTGATTACATCTACCATTCTTTAGTCAGTTAATTTCTTTCTAACTTCGAATATAAAATTGTCATAATGGTAATATTTACAAAATCCTTGAAAAAAAACCATTTTATATGTTATATCAATGTGTACCAGATTTCCTTAAAATACCCCAATAAATATATCTTACAATACCAACATAATGTATGAACAAATTTTGATGACTGTTGACTACTTTAAACTAACCATTTATATTTGTGTTTTTTCTTTTTGCCAAAGTCATGAAAAATTTTGTTTGTTTACAATATATTACCAAACAGAAATTGAGTTTTGATAGTTGTTTAGTTAAGATGTTCAAAGAAATATTTCAACATAAAAAATAACTGATTTCTTTTTCAGGTGTGCACCAGAGTGTATAAATTATTTAAAATTCACCTCAGCCAGTGATATTTGGGCATTTGGTGTAACGTTATGGGAAATATTTACATACGGGTTCCAGCCATGGGCAGGATTAACTGGTCAACAAGTAAGTTCTGCTATACATTTTAATGAAACAAATATTATAATTGATAATTAGAACCAAAGTAAACAATTTTCAACTGTACTTGATGAATACATTTCATACTGTTGCTCTATGGTGGCTAAAATACCCTAGAATACTGAATAAAACTATGCTGGCAGCTGATTTGCTTTCTCACAGAAAGCACCAATCAAAATCTAGTATTCATGGCCCATTTTTACTATATGAAGAAAGTTGGCCCTAGGAAATGAGAGAGACAGAGTGGGACTGAATTATTTGGGTTATGTGTTGTATTACATGTTACTATTACACCTCAACAAAAATGATAAAATTTACACATTTCTATGTAGTTTATTTATTTTCTTGTTTCTATGATAGATATTAGAATCAATAGATGCACCAAACTGCCAAAGACTAGAGCGACCAGATTTATGTCCTAAAGAATACTACCAGATAATGACCAAATGTTGGGAACATGATCCAGAAAGACGTCCATTGTTCAGTGAATTATTTGTAATGTTACCTCAGGTAGGTAGAGCTAGAACCAAACAAAAAAAGTATGTTTACTATACCCCTACCTACTCTTATTTGTATTAACTACCCTAAAGTTTTTTATGCCCCACCTACGATAGTATAGGGGCATTATGATTTCTGGTCTGTATGTCCGTTCGTTTGTTCCATCTGTCTGTCCCGCTTCAGGTTAAAGTTTTTTGGTCAATGTAGTTTTTTATGAAGTTGAAGTCCGATCAACTTAACACTCAGTACACATGTTCCCTATGATATGATCTTTCTAATTTTAATGCCAAATTAGAGTTTTTACCTCAATTTCACAGTCCACTGAACATAGAAAATGATAGCACGATTGAGGCATCCTTGTACTGGGGACACATTC
The DNA here is from genome assembly GCF_963676685.1 of Mytilus edulis. Taxonomy (NCBI): domain Eukaryota; kingdom Metazoa; phylum Mollusca; class Bivalvia; order Mytilida; family Mytilidae; genus Mytilus; species Mytilus edulis. Next base: position 50,293,373 of record NC_092356.1, on the reverse strand, counting down.
TTGTATTTACCTTTTTTGATTAACAATTGTTGAAGTCACAATGTTGCTCCAATAGACTTAAAAAAATTATTAAAAATTATTAAAAATTCAAAAAATTCCCTACCTACCTGCCTACCCTATTTTTTTCTGCATGTAACAGTAAACACAATTACTTTTTTGTTTGGCCTAATGTTGGCTCCTGTTATTCCACTATATACTAATTTATGTTCCTCAATCCTTTGTTTCCTATTAAATATTTCATACCATATTGCAAGGATAGAAATAAGATGTAGTATGTTGGCCAATAAGACAACTCTTCTCAAGAGAACAATTGATGTAGAAGTTAGCAACTATAGGCCATTGGACGGATTTTAACAAATAAAAATAAAACACATACAGCATAGCAAGCTATAAAGGCCTTGAAATGGCTAATGTAAAACTCAAACGAGTAAGCTAATGGCCAACTTACTGATTTATGTACAAAACAATAAACGAAAAACAAATGATACACACAGCAACAAATGACAAACACTGCTTGACAGGCTCCCAACCTGGGACAGGCACATACATAATGTGGTGGGGTTAAACATGTTTGCAGGTGCTCAACCCTCCCCCAGATTTTGACGGTAGTGTAACTGCACAACATAAAGACTATAAAAATCTGTGAAAAAGGATTTAACTTATCAGCTGAATATAAAGCACAACAACACTATTAGAGCTAATTTCCTAATGGTTGTAGAGTAAGACTTTGTTGGCTTACTTGCTTTGTTTTTATAAACTTTAGATGAAGCATTGTAATTAAGATTGAAATCTGCAAGCAATATAAATAGGCATAGTTAAACCTGTATATACATGTATTATATTTAAATTTGATAGAACGTTATCCCAATTACAATTGTACAATATACAAACAAAGCAAGCAAGCAAGCTTACCAAAGTCTTATTCTACATGCATAAGGAAATTAGCTGTAAAAGACACAAAGTACAGATCTTCCAGATATGTCCAGGGAAAAATTGTTGAGATTACTTTATTATATTTGTGGGTACCAATTTTTTGTGGATTGATGGAAACTTGCATATTCATGGATATTTGATTTCGTGGTTTTGACAAAGTCTGCATACTGTTCTGAAGACAATTTGTATTTTGTTGAACATTTAAATTCATGGTCCCCCTGTACCCATGAAATCCACGAAAAAATTGGTATCCAAAAAATAATAATGAATCCACAGCATTGAAAATTTTATGAGTTCTGGATTATATTACAGATGAGACCTACCCAAGTTAAAGCTATGAAAGATTTCCCAGAAGTGGTTGTACCTAAAGACTTCCTGTATTATAAATCATATGATGTCATATATGTATTAGATAAAAAGTAAGTTGGAGTATAAAGAATTTTAGAAATTTCACATGCATAGATTATAAAAAGTATGTTATTCTTACAGATATGAATCTGATTTTTGGTTTATTAGAATATGTTCTGTTCAGGTTAAAATTTGAAGCTTATTTTGTTTACAAGTTTAAAATAATGAATTACAGACCCATTTGCCATTTCATTCATGTGACAAAGTTTGCATGTAGGCTGAGGGGAGTGCATACACAATCATCCAGTTTAGTACTTTTTAACAGAGAAAAAATGGATGTAGTTACAAAAAAAATGAATATCTTCAAGAGACAATGTCTTATGTAAACATGTTTTCCCCTGAATGACCCTTGTTAACTGGGACAGTTCATTCAAGAAAAATGAATTTAGAAGCTTGTTTATACAAATGGTACAGAAACATTTTGTAATAAAAAAAAGTACAAATATGTTACACAGCAACATAAGATAATGACAAGCCCCCTAACTAGGGACAAACACATACATAATGTGGTGGAGTTAAACATGCTTGCAGGCACTCAAATTTAAATGGAGAAATTGATGGTGATATGTTACCTGTCACAGTATAGAATATTTTCCATAGACAGTTTTGTGGAGGGGTTTTAGGGAATAACATTTAATTACTTGAAGATATATGTTTTCAGCCCTGAAGATTGTCCGAAGTCAGGATTCTGGAAGGGTGTTCTTGGGAATGGTAAATGTGGATATTTTGATCCAGCTAATGTTATGCCAATAATTGAACACAAGAATAGTCCTAGTGTGTCTAAAAGTATCAGTAGAAAAGGTGAGTTGTACAGGGGTCAGGAGGTTACTGCATTACTATAGTAACATGGCATTGATGTTGTCATCAGGGGGTAACATTTGACCTTTGATTTTCAATGTTTACAGTAGTCATTGATACAAGGAATGTTGGTTTTTTTTTATGAATTTATGAATTTGGTTACATTGGAATTTAAAATTACAGCTGGTTCTACAAATTTTCAATATGAAGTAAAAAAACAAGTGAAAAAGATATTCATTTTTTGCCTTTAAAATATTTTATATCAATTGATAAAAGTATTTTTTAAATTACATGGTTCCATCATAACCCAGAAATAGACATTTTTGCATGTGTGTTTGGAAATGTATTTTCATTGATTTATAATTTTGAACTAGAGATATTGTTATGTGTATTAGTTTAATGGATTAGATCAACTAGGTATGAACCAGGACTTTTACTTATAGACTGGACTCGAACAAGAAGAAACAAATTTTAGAACTGACCAAGATATAAGTCAGAATTATGAAAAAAGTAGGGATAAAACTTCACTAGAAATAGGTGATTCAGCTATAACTTTTACTTATATAAACATCTGGATACTTCATATGCCCCAGTTGGACTATAAATTTTCGTCTTGGTCATAGAACTACAGCATGTAGTTTACAGAGTTTAATAGAATTATGTTGTATAATAATACAGAGTTTTCGCCGAGATTATTCTTATATGTTGTAAATTAAACCATTAATTATTATGTGTGGGTAGTTAGTATAATTGACATGTATAAACTTTTTGTTAGAATCAAAACGGGAAAATGGTGATGCAAAAATAAAACTATCACGTAAAGGTAAGCCTCTATGTCTAACAAATCTTTACTTTCTCGCTTGTCTACGACCTTGTCATTGACCTTGTCATCGACCTTGTCAGCTTTTTATGTAACTACTAAATGCAATTCAAAATCACTTCGGAAAATATTGTCAAAAATAGTTGGGTGGTCTTTTCTTGCTTAAATTCTGTTCTTTCTTTTATATAGATGTATACATAGTGATGATTTTAGTTGTTTAAACATTTTTTTGTAATATGGAATCTAAAATATATCTCAAATATTGTGATAAATAAACCAATGTAATGCTAAATGCAGCAAAGGTCTTTTTAGTTTCATGTAACACATTGTACAGTTTAATTCAAATTTTATTATTTGATTTGAATCAGTATATAAAAGTAGATGATTTTCAGAATTAATGTAAAATATTTTTTAACTATTTCAAATATTGTTATTTGTTTTGAATAAGAATATGCAAGTAATTAATCAAAATTAATGTACAAGAATTTTAGAAAATTTCATTTTTATGGGTTCAGTAACTTTTCATTACAATTTTGAAATCAGATGAATAAAAATATTTTATTTCCCGTTATTTCTAATAGAATCTAAAAGAGAGAGTGGAAGTTCATTCTTCTCTAATATACGACTAAGTCGTAAAGGTAAGATCGACACTCTTTCTCTCCTAACAAGCTAACGGGTAGAAAAGGTCTCAGCATTAATTATATCCTCTGTCGTCTGTTTTTAATTTAATTCCTGCTTGTTAATTTGCTTGTTTTTAAAATCCTACGGGAAAGTATTAGACTGGATGCCAGAGATAATGTATAAGAAAGATTCGTAAATAACAGAATATTCACATGCCAGTGATAAAATCTGGTCAGACAGTTATTGGAGCTCAGATAGTTATTGAAGCTATTAAAAAAACATTGCTTGTAATCAAAATTGTAAAAGGAAAATTTATAAATTTTCTATAGAGTAAAGTCATTGGATCTGTAAAAATTTGAATTCATTAGTTTTGGATATTTTTTGGCTCATGAAATAATCTGACCCGATTTTGATCATTGGCTGGGAACATGACCACTTTTATGGTCATTGTAATTGGAGTTTTTAAGAGATAATCCAACATTTTCTATGCCTTTTTAATAAAATATTGCTAACAATAAAGATAATCAGTGAAACAGACTTTTCTATATTTGAGGATTACCCTAAAATTATGGATTGGATTCCATATTATATATTGCTTTTTCTAATGTATTATCAGAAGAGAACTTAATATCAAAATCAAGAGTGTTGGAGCTTTTATTAGCAAGATTAAATATTAGTTTGTAAAGTATTGTTTCTTTTGTGTGAATTTGCACTCCTTTGTTTTCATAGACTCTAAAAGAGAAAACCAGGAATCAAACACACCCAAAATTAAACTCAGTCGAAAAGGTAAGCTCTCACACACAACTTTTCACAAAGTAATATATATTAGCCTTAACTTTGATTTCACGTTTTTCAATGTTTAACATTTTTGAAGTGAACTTTAAATCAACAAAAATCAAAAACTATAGTTTTTTGTATTGAATATAACAAAGAAAGAATATAGAAATTAACTTATTTTTCAATGATTAAAATTTGGTAAATTCATGGTTTTTTGTGTGAATGGTTATTAAAAATATCAGTCCAAAAGTGAAGAACAAAATATCCTTATTTCATATAGACTCTAAAAAGGAAAAAGAATTGGACACACCTAAAGTCAAACTTTCAAGAAAAGGTAAGAAAAAGCCGCTCGGAAATGTTGCAAATCATTATCTTGCTTTTATCCCGGCTTGCCATACTTAAAACACAATTCAAATGAAAATGGAAATTTTTTTTAAATGATAATTATGGTTTTAGGGGAAGAGCTCCATTTAAGAGAGGATTAAGATACACATTAAAAACTTCCAAAAATACAATGCACCTGTTTTTTATAACCCTTTTCATAATAGAGTTATCTTTCTTTTACTAGAAAATTTTGTCTAAATTGTTATAATAATTTTTTTAAATGTCTTACAGATTAATGAAATTTTACACTTAAATATTTGTGAACAAGTATATTTGATTTCTTATCATTATCTATTAACAAAATTGGTTTAATTTCCATTTGGAAACCCCAAATAAATAGTAAATTTTTCATGTAGACTCTAAAAAAGAAAAAGCTGACTCAGACCAACCTATGGTCAAACTTGTAAGGAAAGGTAAGAAAAAAGAACAAAAATGCTAGAAAATGTTGCACATCATAATCATGCTTTTATCCACAAACTGCTATGAGTATCTTCAAAAAATACTGATAACAAATTGGAACTTCCTCAAGTTGAACCCAGACATGAGTCTAAAATATTAGTCAAGGACTTACTATCACTTAGACGATGACATAGATCACTCAATAAAATCATCAAAATCATCAGTGTACCTGTCCTTTGATTTTACTCAATTTTGCTTTCATGCTGTGGAATTTTTTTAAGAGATTTATAATAAAAATTTTGGGTAATTTTTATGAACATTTTTGCCTATCATCTTTATTTACATTAATATTTTTTTACTCTTTTACATTCAATTGTTTCTTTTATAACACTAATATTGGATTTTATTATTTCTTGCATTTATTACCAATTTGTTTTTTTTGTTTTTTTTGCAAGCCAAATTTTTTAAACATTTAGGTTAGGTAGTTAGATTAAAGGAATACTACTATCTAGATATGCTTCATTTTATTCTGATTTTCTTATACTGTATTTAGAAGTTTTCTTCTCTTCTTTTTATAAGCTGGGAATTTAGGGTCTTACAATTTATACTGTAGAATAGAATCATATCATTGCTTGATGTATATGCATTTCATAATAGCATTTATTTCAGCACAAGAGCACATTTTGCATGCTGGCAGAGAGCCACTGTCAGTCATATAATGAAACTATGCCAGCATGCCGAGTCCTAAATTTTACATTTTTATAAATACAGTATTATAGGTAGTTTAGTATTCTACATACTTAGACATTGAATATATTTTAAATAGAGGAGTTAAATTCTACAGACATTTACTACAAGTTTCCAAAATGCAAACAAGAAAACAATCATTTTAAAGAATTGCAAATTTTTAATGATAAAAAAATGTTAGACATGCAAAAATGTGGAATGAATATTACAATTACAATTAATTCTTGAATAAAAGATAAAAGATTTTACTTTTTATTGTATTTTAAAAAAAAAATGTTTGCTAGATGCTTAGTAGTGAATAATCTTATTTTGATTTAACTCCTATTTGCTACAATAGACCCCAATTATGCCTAAATCTTTATTTTTACAATTTGATTGGTTATGCTATTTATAGAATCAGACAAGAAAGAAAAATCCCCCAAAAAGGGTGGTAAGAAAGGTAAGATTGGAGAAGGGACAAATAGATGTGTAGTGTGGCTTCTATAACAAAATATTGACAACAGCTTATGACTTATCACATAATGCCAAAAAATTAGAATATCACTTAAAATAAGGTCATTAATCAGATCCTCAACAAGTTGGAGCAGCATGATCTCTTAATTAGATACTTAGATAGAATGGACCATAATTTTGACAACTGGGTCTCAGCTCCAAAATAGATCATCTGTCTGTGGGGCATGGGCTTTTTTAGATAGAAATTAAGTCACATGAAATAACCTGACCAAAGGGCAGAAAACAACCAAGGGCCACCAATTGGTATTCAATATAGCAAGAAAATCCCACAGCCACAGGCTGGCTTCAACTGGCCCCTAAAACAAAATTTGTTCTGTCTTGAGTTTATTAAAAAATGGATGTCACATTCACTAAATTTATACCGTATAGCGAGTTATTTTTTAGGGTGTAAAATTTCGCGATTTTAAACAACAAAGCAGTGGAATCATATCCAAATGTGAAATTTGAAACCTTAAAAATAAATAAGGAAAAAGCTTTATGCTAACTGCAACTGATTATAATTAATTCAAGTGAGCTAAAATAAGCTTCATGCTGTTCTACTAATTACATTAGAATGGAGTGAACCCTATATCTGATCCTTGACCTTTTCCAAACTAACAGGTTCCTTCCAGGTTCAGGGTTTTATAAAAGATGTCAATTATTAAGAATTTATTTTAGAGAAATATTTTAACAGTGAAAACTAACTGATTAAAACCATCTGATCTCTTGTAATAAGAACATTCTGTAGTAATTAAACCAGTAAACTGTGGACACTAGTGTCTATGCCAAACACAGTCCTGAGGGATACAGTTAATTTAGACAGATATTACTGTTCATCATAAAAGATACTCCTGTATCATTGTAAATTCTGTTCTTATAAATTTTGACCAGAGGGCTTTCATACCAAGTCAAATTTTTTTCAAAGGAAATTGTCATATGTTATAGATTGTCAAAGCTCATATATTTTATTTGATATTTACATAAATATGAAACACAAGTATAGTTAAATGACACAGGTTTAAAGGTATATATTGTACCACAGATATTGCTTCCATTGTATGGGAATGGCCACATGCTTAAATAATACACAGAAATATGCAATGACACAGTCAACGCTTACACATGATTTAATCAGTTTTAAAACTAATATAAGAATTATTTTTTATTCTCTATATATGTAAAAGGAAATATTTCGAAACATAATTTTATTAATCAGTTTCGTCAATTTCTGTTGAAAAATGTCATTGGATAATCTTGATATAAAATTTTATTTTCCATTTTTAGCAATTTCTGTTTCTGTTTACATTTTACTTTTCAGGAACTTGACTTCAAACATTAAATAAAAAAATCTCCATAATATATTAAAATTATTATTTATTTATTGCAGAATCAAACAGGAAGTCATTAAGGCGGTTCAATGCTGAGATGATCAGTGGTCCACAGAATGACCTTCGTCACACAGGGCATATTGGTTACGATGGTGCTATTTTCGGTGATGTTGGTTTCATTGGTGATAATTACGACAAACTGCCAGTCAAAGTTGCTAGTACAGGTTGGTATTTAGATTTTGCAAAATCATATAAAAGATATTTCATTATGATATATTTTATTATACATTTTGTAATATGCAGAAAAAACTACAATATTATAATGTAAAAATAAGAAGATGAGCTATTATTGCCAATGAGACCACTCTCCATCAGAGACCAAATTGACATTAAAGTCAACAAATATAGGTCACAGTATAGCTTTCAACAATGAAAATAAGCCTTTGTTGTAAATATATCTGCATAGCATCAAGACCCTAAAACAGAAACATTTACTTTTAAATTTTTGTATTTAATTTATGGAAAGAAATTAATGGTGATCTAATTCCATGCTTAGGATAAAAAGACATCCATCTTAAAATATGTTAATTTGAAAATGCTATGAAAAAATCATGTTAATACAGGGCCATATAGTTTATGGATGTTCAAAAATAGAAAATACAACCTGGATAGATTATTGAAAGGAAAGAAGTAATTACAATTATAGTAAGTAATGATGATTATGATCTATCTTCCAGGGAAAGAAGGTGAAAGTCGGATATCAACTGTGAGTCTTAATAGAGATGAAAATGGACATAATATGAATGGATCTCTGGGTACTAATGGTCACTCCTGGATAAGTCAGGAATCTATAGACAGTCAATATGTAACAAGGACAGACGAGGTTGATAGTGGAGATTTCCAGTATCAAGATATAGATGATGATTCTATATTTGCTGACTTCAAAATGCCTGACATGTCGGTATGAAAAAATAAATCATATATAAACGTTTGTACTAACAGTCTATGATTCATAACATCTTAGGGCTATCCCAAAATATGCCTATTGTTGCAGAAAAAAACCTGAGTATTCCAATACCCTGCTTAATCCAACTTTTTTTCTGGTCCTCTTGTGTGATGGATAAACAGAATACACTGTAATTAATAAAAGATAAATTAGATAATGTCAAAAAAAACTATAATAGACATTACCAAAAATATTAGATAATGAAATAAAAAATCACATAAACCGACAATACAGATTCCTCCAAAAAGTTAAATACAAAGACTACAACTTAAAACAGATAACCTGACTAGGGACAGGTAAAACGTATGATGGGTGTTTAACTGTTAAAATCAGTTTTACGTGGGCACAAGTCTTCCCTGATTCAAGACCATTAGTTATAAAATAAAACACAATTAAATTTTTGTTCTTGAGAAAAATATTGCGATTTTGATTTAAAAAAAAAATGCAAATCATTAAATGTATTGACATTTATTCATAATTTGTCCATATCATAGCAAGCATAGTCTATTATTAAATAACTTTCACTGATCTCTACATGTTTTTGTTTGTTGTTTTTTTGTTGTTGTAAGATTGCCGTCTGACATGTCATTTCTGTATATTTACCATATCTTTTTTTTTATTGATATTTAATTATAAAACTTGACATTTTACAGAGTTCTTTTGATTTCGGACCTTCATTTATGGATGAAGTATTGAAAGCAATAAACGACAAAGAGGCAAAGTTGGCAAACTCATCTTCAAATGATTCATCAGCAACTACAACACCTCAACATGAATCGCCTCCTAAACTGATGACCAATGGGAGAGGATCAAAGTCACCACCACCACCACTTCCTGTTCAACCACCTAGACTAGTATGTCTGCCTCTAATTCTACTTCCTCTTAACAGCTATAGCTGTTCAATCTTTCTTCTCTGCAAAATTTTGTTAAATTATATGGAATGAAACATATATTTCTCTTTAATTTGCTTTAAAAAAGTGTATTATGATATAAAATAGAAAGAAAAAAAAACTTTAAAAAAACAAACACAAAAAAATTCAACTGTGATCATTATGTGCATGGCATTGCATGTTGCTGTTGCTCAATTTACAATCTCTGACGTACAAGGAACAATCAATCTATACAAGCAATTGATGAATGGACAGATTGAAAAAATCATAAATCTGAATTAAATATCCTTTTTTTTTTTACATATACATTCACATATAAATATTGTATATTCTCATTAGGAGAAAAGGGATATAGGGTAATTATTATATTCTTCTTATAGAAATTATCTTCAGCTTTTCTTCAGTATAATCAAGTCTGGAGTATATGAAAATATCTTTATTATAGACAGCATGTATCTATTTATGTAATCACTATGCATGTTCAATTTTTGCCTTGCAGGAACCTCGAAACAGGGAGCCTCCGAAACCAGAACCACGAAAACAAGCCAAAGTCAAACCAATGTCAGCATCTGATGAAAAAATGATAGATGATGCTATCGCCATGGCAAATGAATTAAGTTCTCGTTCTCATATGTCATCATCACAAGAACCTTCGTCACCTGATAAATATCAGTCAGATTCAGAAAGTGATTCAGGGTCACCACAGAATGGATCAAGATTCAAATTCTCATTTAAACGTAGTCCGAAACTTGATCGTCAACGTACTTTCTCCGAGGAGATCAAAAATAAAGCAGATCAAGTAGAAAGTGTTCCTCCTGGAGCAATGGAGGCTTATAACCAGTTAGTTATGAGAGGTTCTGTGAAGGAAAAATCTGGTACTTCATACTCCTCTGAAGAAAGGGAAGTTACTCCACCTAAAAGAGAGGTAACTCCTGTCAAAAGGGAGTTAACTCCAGTTAGAAGAGAAATTACTCCTGCGAAAAGAGAAATAATTCCTGCAAAGAGAGATATAACTCCTGCAAAAAGAGAAATTACTCCTGCAAAAAGGGAAATAACTCCAATGAAAAGAGAGGTTACACCAGAAAGAAGGGAGGTTACTCCTGTACATCAAGATAGTACATATGGGGTGCCTCTTGCAATGATAGATGACTTTGACTTAGAACCACCTGAAATGAATTTTAATCAATTTACAGAGATGAGTTATCATCAGAAACCAGTTCCAAAACCACGGCCTGACAGCAAACGATCTGATATACCAATACCTGCTCCAAAACCTAGACCAGAAATCATACAGAGAGTAGAACCTGTGCCTCGTCCACAAAAACCACCGCCAGAAATTCCTCAAGAATATGATCTGAAAGTAAAACTACCAGAAGATGAATATAGACCTAAAATTTTAGACACTTCTAGTGAACAAACATCAGAGTGTGACTCTGAAGACATTAAAAACAATGTAGAAGTATTAAGGATTGATGAACCTGATTCAGACAATGTTCATACTGATTCTGGTACGGAGTCGGTAAATAGTGCTACAGAAGTCAATCGTCAGGATGATTCTCGTAGGGATTCTTACAATAAATCTTCCAGTCTTTTTGTAGGGGAGGACTTTTCTGAACCTTCCCCTCGTGAAATTATGAATAAACTTGCAAGGGAGAGTAGAATACGACGCTCCCTTGATCATCAAAGAGGAGTAATCAGCGGTAGTGAGGAAGGACATTCTCGTAATATTCGTGAACCCCAAGGTATTCCTGGTAAAGGAGCTATGTCCTCATCCACTGGTGGGGATGAAGATGTGGAAACAAACCCTTTAAGAATGTTAAGAGGTGGTGCTATCCCCATACGTGGAGGTCGTGTTGGTCAAGGTATGAATCATAAAACTTATAATTCTAAATTACATGTTAAGATACCAACTTTGCATCACTCAATGAGCGTTGATTCAGGGACCATTCAGCATGTTAAAGAAAGAGATGCAACTAACTTACCAAGTCCCACTAGAGCCCCTGCTATACCACCCCGGTCTAACAGTGTTAGTGGAGATGGCAATAGCTTGCCATTACCACCCAGGATGCCATTAAGACATTCAACTCCCATTGGTGCCAAGAGGGAACGAAAGTTTCCACTTCAGATTGACGACAGCGGCATCGATGGGCATTCAACACCTCAGTCATTGGTTAGAAATTATGCATGGTCGGAGAGCTCCAAATTGACGCAGCATGAGCGAACTCTTCCTCCTGCTCCACCCCCGCCCCTTAAAAAACACCAAATTGACGACAAACCATTTGACAGTGGTTTAGATGAAGATGATGATGTTTTTGAAGGACATGATATAACGCCGCCATCTACTTTAAAAATAGACACATCATCTAAATCTTCAACATTTCCTAGAGTCAAATTTCAGTTTCAAAAAGTCAAGTGCAATTTAGAACAGCTTGGATTTTACAACCGAAAAGATCCTTTCTGGGTCAAAACACTAACACTTGCTGGTAGAAATATTTCAGATAGGGGTAGCTCGGAGGAGGTGTCACCACTCATGCTAGCTAACTACAAAACTTCGGAGGGTGTCAGCTATGAAGACTTGCTTGATTTTGCATTTGATAGGTATGGCATCTTTGCTGTGTGACGCTTTCATCTGTCTTGATGCCTTCATTATAATATACTGTAACTGTGGGTCAGGAGTCTCTCTCTCTGCTGGAACCTTCTCACGTAATAATCTGACTGATTGCTTGCTTGGTTCACTTATAACATTAACTCATCTGCTTTATTGGCAAGGATCATAATGATAATATCGTCATATTTATAAATTAATAACTTTACAAAACTTGGAGATTCTTTGAAATACTGAAGGGTTTTTCAGCCCAGCTGTATTTTATTCCATAATTTATTGGCCCTTTATTAATTTTTTCAAGACATACCTTGGTATTTTAAGTTATTTTGAAGACCATGTTAGCAAGGTTTATAATGATGATATTTTAAAGGCTCTCTTGGCAATGATTTAAATGATGATATTTTAGAGGCTATCTTGGCAATGATTTAAATGATGATTAATATATTCAGGGATTACAATAAAAAGATTTTTAACAAGAATTTCAATTCTGAATTTTTTATTCATAATTCTCAAAGATTGTAATAATGTTTATGATTAATTTTTGGATGACTCTACTGATACTTTATCATGTTTAACGATACTTTGTTGGCAAGGAGAATACTTATAACCTTTTTTTCAAAGATTTATCAAATATATCACAGAAATTTCATGCACAATTTGTTTGAACTTATTTATTCATGGAAGATGATGTTCAATGAAACTTTTTTGAATTGGTACATCTCTATAATTGGTTCGAACAAAATCAACATAACAATGGATATTCCCCCTTTGAATTCAATATTTCTGTAAAATCAATTTTAGTGCCAAGGGTCATAACTCAATACCCAAATTTATGACTGTAAGCCCAGAAAATTCTTGTATTATTGCAAGAAATGCCAATTTGGAATGATAATCACATTTCTATAAAATGGTATCAGTGCATATTTTGAAGAAACACTGGTACCTTTTCAAGGTCACTACATCAATGGACTCTCAGGCAAATCAGTCAGATACAATATTTGTAACCAGTTGACAAATGACCTGCTGTATACAGTACACACTCCTCATCTTTTGCTTTTTAATCACTGACACTTGATTGTTGTGTATTCTATTTCAGCATTTTATCTGGAGTTATAAGCTGCTTCATAGGTATTAGATTGGGGTCAAAGGTCAATGTCATTCTTACTCATCCCAAGTAGATTTTAATATAAGAATAATTTATGTAGATTTAGAAAACTAGATGAATCATAATTTATTATATTTTTATCATAGATGGGTCTGATGCTAGTTATATTCAGTAAGTTTAAAATCAAATTTAGGAAGTAGTTGGACATAGTGAATCTGTGCCAAGGAATAGGCTTCTGGTGTAATGAAAAGATGCATGGCAGGGTTGCTGGAAAGAACCAACAAAATATTTCCCCTTGTTAAAATGCTGTTAAGACTTATTTATAAGTTATGTCATTTAACTAATTTAGTCTGATTTATAATTATGAAAAAATAGCCAATCAAAAAAAGTAAGTAAAAAAGTTAACATGGCTTACTGATGCTAGCTTTGACATTTGCCATACTAAAAAAAGGAATTAGATTTTTTTTTTACTTTTTGATCTGGAGAAAAGAGGACTGTAATAATTTTATAGTTTCTCTTAGTAAATAGTAAGATAATTTTTCAGAATTTTGTTGAACTCTTCAATTATCAGAATTTGTATCTCTGAACTGGACCCTAACATGTATATAGTTCCAGATGGAATAGTATATCCCCTCATCAAGAAAAATACTTTACTAATGAGATACTCTTTAATGAAACTCATAGACATGGCTTCATATAATATACAGTTTCCTTTAATGAAATTTGATTCAAGAGTTATTTGCCTTGGCTGCTATGGTGGAAAAGGGGGGGGGAGGGGAGGACCTTTATCGGGACTCCGGGATCATAGGAATGGTTTATATGAGGTATTCAGAAAACAAAAACCATAAAATTAAGATTTGAAAATGGTAATTTGTCAAAGAGACAACAACCAGGCTAAAGAGCAAAAATCAGCCCAAGGCCACCAAGGGGTCTTCAACACTGAGAAATTCCCTCACCCAGAACAAGTCTAGTAGCAGTTGATTAACTAGTTGAATTAGGTAGATTTATAAAGGAATTTGTGCATGTTGCCCTCTAATTTGGTGCTAAAGGGAAATAACTATTACAAATTAAACTACCTCTTCGGGGAATTTGAGTGATGCACCTTTTCAAATCAATAATAAAAAGGTGGTGATTGGGAATGTTTCCAGACTAATCCTACTTTCCCAAGAATGACATTGATTGGGTAGTTGGACCAATAGTTAAAATGTAAATCTTTATTACTAACTCAGCACTTTTTGTTTTTGTAACTAGCAAGGCAGCTTTATAATTTATTAACTTCTATTTATTAATTTTTATTCAGTTTATTTTAAACTAGCTTTATCTCTTTTTCCTCTCTACTCTTTAATTCTATGATGCCATACATTAAATTTCCAAACTGTTAATTTTTTTTTATGTACAAAACTTTGAAATATGCAAAATCAAAGACAATGTAACTAATGAACATATTTTGCTTTTTCTAATGAATTTTATAATGTTAAAATCTTTTTTTTTATATCAGTTTTTGTATAGATTTTTTTAGAATATGTATATTCATCATATCTTACCAAACAAATGTTCCAGAATGTTCATACATAAAACTCATTTCTGGACTTGATGTAAGAGTTGAGTTGTTATACACAAAGGCATGCCCTAATATTTTTTTCTATAAATCACTAAACTTCACTAGATTAAAGGAATTACCGCCTGGGAATACCAAACCAATTTACCCTCAGTAATTGCAAAGGATATCCTTCAGAATTAAGGAAATGTCATTTTGAAAAAAAGGAAATGGATTCAGAAGAATGAAATATTTTTTAAAGAAATGGACATTGAAACTAGGGCTTTTTTGCAAAATGAATTTCCTAAATTTCATTTTTGAATCACTGCTACAACAGTGCACCCTTATATAAATATTAGGTGGCAAATTGAAAGGTCAGTGTCATGAAAAACTACTGAGAGGCAAATTTTTAACCTTGATGAATTGAATAAGTAGGTACAAGACTTAGAGTGATAGAATGATAGAGTGCAGTAGTTACATATAAGTACAGTAGTACAGACAAACTGAATGTTAATTTCTGTAAGTTCCATTAGGATTTGAAATTCACTGTTTTAAGCACACTAACAGCATGGGGTGTATAGATGTTGAAAGGTTGTAGCAGACATCAATTGTTTACATTGTGTAAAATTGTTTATGATCTCAGATTTATATTTATGATTATTTCCTTTAGAAATTTCTTTATAAATTTTATAATACAATAATTAACCAGAGTTGTAAGTGCACATAAGTCATAATGTTTCCTAGTACCACAGATATTGCAGTTTCCACCCTCCCATGTTTAGGGTTCAATAACAGCTTACTATACACCAAAAACAATATAGAACATCTAACTGGATTCCTGCCTAATAATTCTACAGATAACAGTCCCATGGAACCAGTCAACTACATTATCTGTTGTACAGGGGAACACCTTTAGTGAAATACATATGTGACATTAATGAAATTATAATGTTTAGATAGATTTGTCAAAATTTCTGTTTACCTTTTTTTATTGATTGTAACTTTCCTACTGTCCAGTGGCAAATATTTCATCCATATTCAGGACAAGTACGTTCTTTTGAAGAATGAAATATGGTTAAAGCTGTACACTTGTAATAGGTTTTTCATATTAATTAATATTTTTTATACTTTTATGTTATATGCTTTTTGTTGTTGAATTAAAATTTTAATACTACAAATGTAAAATAATAATTTAGTGAATTTTATAACAGTTAGTATATATATATTGATGTTGTGGTAAAACTAATACTAATACTTATATACATTTTAATAATCAGACATCTAGTCTTTTGAAATGCTTAAACATGTATAGCATTGCCTTGACATACCAATATAGATTTTTTTATTTGGTTCTAGTACATAAGAGTTAGCTCCCCCTTATAATGCTCTGGATGACACTTTTTTTTTTAACAAAAGAAAGGCCAATTTCCCCTGAAGTTGTTTCACACAACAACCATTTTTAGAATCTTTTGGTGTAACACCACTAATTCAGGCCCGGCCAGAAAGCACATACCAGAAAGTAGTACATATTTAACACAAAATAGTTCCTACGCATGGACATAACTTTCAAAATATTTAGAATATTTTATTAATTTTGGTATCAAATGAAAGCTGCATGACTGGTGATCATTGCAGAACAATTTTTGACTGATAAATTTGAATAATAAAAAAATGGCATGAAATTTAAAAAGGAGGGTACATTTTTCCTTTTTGTCAGATCGGAAGTACCTGTTTTGGTACATCCGAAGTTCCTGGAACCAGTTCTTTCTTATATGCCATGTAAGGTATGTTGATTTTTTTCAGTACAGGACACCAGAAGGTGTTGCTTTGACATGCAATGATTGTCACTTTATTTGAACTTAAGATAAAAGAGCTGTGACCACTCGAAATTGAGGAATTTAACATAGAAAGCAATGGGGCCATTAATTAGTGGTGTACATGTACTTCCTATTATTTTAAACTTTTATGTAAAATACTAAAATTAACAGTATCAAAACATTCCAATTGTTTTTATTAGCTTTCTGATTTTGTCTCTCTGAATGAAACCAATACAGGAGAAGTTGGTGACACTTCTTTTGTTTGTGGCACCATGAACATGATATAATTCTTAAGAGAAGCTCTCTGAGTAAAGCTGGTTACAATTCTTTGCATTTTTAAATTGTTCCTCTAATATTGACTAAGAGACTGTAAATTTGGAAATTATTGTGATTTTTTTAATAATGAATAAGAATGCGAGTTCAATTGTTGTGATCTTAAAAAAGATATGAGAATGAAAGTTCTTACTATTTCAATACTCAAGCAGTGGTTTATTCATATTGATAATTACCTCAAGATAATTTCTAAATTTACAGCATAGAAAAATCCTTTCTTAATTTTGGTGTCCCTTTGGCTTTGTTATATGCAACATCAGGGTTAAATATGATGCCCATTGAAGAGTGCTTTGTTTTCACCATTTTTAAGAACCCTTGCAAGAGCTTTCTGTTGGGTTCTTAATTGAACTACTGCCTGGCAAAATTTCTCTCTCCTTGATGACACCCTCGTTTTATATTGGCATCCGAAATCAGGAGATATGATATGAGCTATTTTATAGTCTCAGAAGTTGCCAAAAAGTAAATTTCTTCAATATAAGATAAGGAGATTTGTTATGATTGCAAATGAGACTGCTATCACCAGAGACTGGTATTTTTTAGCCAAATATCTTTTTAAGGCTTACCTCTAAATATTAATGATGAGAAGTGAAAATGCTGTAACTTTAGCAGTTTTTGCAGTCTTGCACTGAATGCAAGTTTGTAACACTATATATATGCTCCTTATTGAAGACTGTCCGTTGACCTATAATGTTTTACTTTTACAAATTGTGACTTGGATGGAGTGTTGTCTCATTTGCACTCTTACCACATCTTCATATGAATGTCAATTCAAAAGAATGAATACCGATATTTAAGTTTGTACTGGTTCGGAATAAGCCTGAAATATTTGCAACTGGACATTATACATGGTACAATGAAGTATTTTTCAAAAGAATTTGAACATATTTCATGGTACTTTAAAAGAAGTAGTAAAATGTAATATATAGGAAAATTCCTGCAAGAGATATAAACCAGGTAATTTGCATGTAAGAACATTACATCAAGTTGTAGGCTAAAGTATCATCATCATCAATGCTTGACTTTATAAACATATATCTCTATATAAATATATTTATATCAATGTAAAAACGTATGTGCCAAGTTTCACTGTATTTTTTTTCAAAGATAAAAGTATGTATACAAAATTAATCAAACTTGAAACTGTTTCAGTGTAGCGTCCTTCAGGTAAAGATTAGATATAGGGACGTTAATTTTTTTGTTAAATAAATTAGATTATTTTATGGAATTCCATGTAGTATTGACATTGGACTTCATCCTAAACAGTTGATTTGCTAAAGCAGTGGTAAGGGAGATAATTCCTGTGAACTTGTGCATGTATGTATTTGGTGATGGAAGCTTTTATAACCAGACTATTTCTACATTATACAGGGAGAAGAACTGCGAGGAAGTAGAGATGATGAGATCTGTGTTTAAAAATGAGGTAATTATGTACAAGTATTGATAATTTGGTGTTTAACGCCACTTTCATTACTATTGGGCTATTTAGTGGCTGTCAATAATTTGTTGAGAAAAGAGTATCAGAGAGAACCACAGTTCTTGTCATGTGCAGAATTCAAACTCATAACCTCAGTGTTGACAGTCTCTTGTAGAGTAGTTCTACTTCTAAGACCACTTCGCTTCCCCTGAAAAAGTATTGTAGTTTTTGTCAAGCCTGCGACTTTTGTTGCAGAAAGCTTGACATAGGGATAGTGATCCAGCAGCGGTGGCAGTGTTAGATTTATATTTTAGAAGGTGGAAGACCTGGATGCTTAAAATACTTTGTATATAGATGTATCATATTACGAAGTTTTCGTCATTCACATGTCCAATGTCCTTGACCCCATTTTCATAGTTCAGTGACGATTTGAAAAAAGTTTAAAATTATGTCTAGCTGGCTGGTATCATTTGACCTTGACCTCATTTTCATGGTTCAATTGTAAACGTTAAGTTTTTGTATTTTGGTCTTTTTTTCTAATACTATATGCAATTGTTCAACTATATTTGGTGTATAGAAATATTTTAATCTATATGTCAGTCGTGCATGTTTTATTTGACCTTGACCTCATTTTCATGGTTCATTGCTCAGTGTTAAGTTTTTGTGTTTTGGTCTGTTTTTCTTAAACTACAAGAATTGGTCAACTGTATTAGTTGTACAGAAGAATTGTTAGCTATACATGTCTGCCTGGCATGGTTCATCTGACTTTGACCTCATTTTCATGGTTTTCTTGGTTAATGTTAAGTTTTTGTGACAGTTGTAATAAAAGCTTAATATTTAGGATTATCAACATAATATCAATGATAAGAAAAGAAGGCCAGACATTTCAGTGTGTGTACTATTGTTATCAATTATACATATTTATTAATTTAATATTCATTATTTCAAAACAAAATTTACTCCCTTAAAATGGCAATTTTTTGTTTCACTATTTAAGCAACAAATGTCACTTTCCAGAAATGAGTTATATACATGTACAAGATTATAGATTAAAGCAACCTTATAATTTTTGTCTGATATGTTGAGAACCCGTAGCAATGCAGCACATAATGTTTGATGATAATGAGAATGGAAATGGGTAATGTGTCGAAAAGACAACCTGATCAAAGGACAGAAAACAACCAAAGGCCATCAATTGGTCTTCAACACTGCAAGAAAATCCCTCTTGCAGATGCCGGCTTCAGTTAGCCCCTTAAAAAAAATGTATGCTAGTTCAGCAAAAATGAACATCACACTAAACTATGAAACATGTAAATAAACCAAAATTAAAATAAACATACAAGACTAATAAAGGCTAGAGGTTCTTTGTTCCCTTTTGAAAATGAAATAACAACTACTATTATATTACAGATTAGTGTTGAAGATTGCCAGCAGGCCCTAACAGAGACTAAATGGATTGTTCCCATGGCAATAAAATATGTTAAACTCAAACAATTATTAAGTGCTCAACTAGGGGACATAACCCTTTGTAAGGAAGCCTTAATGGCATGTGACTGGGATGTCCAGAGAGCAGCCAATCATGTTCTCTCAAATTTATCTAGTCCAGAAATAATTGATGTGTAGCCATAGTGATGTAGTCTATTTATAGACTGAATTTGAATGAATGAGAAGACTATTTTTAGATGACTTGAATATGTGTGAAGATGGTCAAGAAAGATTGTGATGAAGTATTTGTAATTTTTGATACTGACAAATTGGTGCTTTAAAGGAATCAACTATAAGAATGGACGTTGAAAGTAGAAATATTGATGCATTTAGTATTATTTATATGTAATTAATATTTAATGTTGAATGTGTTTGTATCAATCAAAATTAATAAAATTAGTTTATGTACATTTATTAATTATGCACGAATTACAAGGATATGTTATATTAATTTACAGTCAGTAAATTACATACCTGTAATAAATAAACAAGTGATGTGTCCATGCGATGTTCACAAGATTTGACAGTCAATTTTGAACTTAACTGCTCCACAATGTTCAGTATTACAATTGCATTATAACTGCTTGATCCTTTAACAGTCATAAAATTATTGGCTTCGGTGAAAAAAAATACTACTACAAACTGTTTGTAATGTGATGTTAATGATATTAACACCTGTAAAACAGGTTTGTTCAATTTATTGGAAATAATATAGTGTTTAATTACCAATTGGTCCACTTTTTACAGAACTATTCTAATGATCTCAGATTCATTTAAACTTTTCTCTCCATCTTCCAGACACAGTGTTTTGACCATTGAAATTTTCTCTCCATCATGATCAGTGTTTTGACCCTTGAAATTTTCTCTCCATCAGGTTCAATGTTTTTGACCATTGATATTTTCATCTGATAATGCAAAACTTACATAATCTGTAGTCCAGTTTTTGTATTTTTTTATGATTCATCAGAGAGTAACTTTTGTGTGGTACAATGTATTTTACATATACAAATGTAAGCAGTGAAAAAAGATGCATTGTTTTTTTTTATGGAAAACATATTAAAGTTTAGTTGTATTAAGTTTTTTTATTTTATTTTTTTTGTGCAATATATTTAGTTAAATTTAATTGCTCAGTATTTTTTTTATTGTTCTGTGTTAAGAATTATTCTGTGCATAACATAGGCTTGCATTGACATTTAAGAAGATTCAATTCTTCCAAAGTCCATGTTTTTAGGAAATGAAGGAACATATTGTCCATTTTCTTCAATTTAAAGTTCTCAATACATTTCATATCAGTCAGTAATAAAACATCACTATGCAAACTTAGATGTAACCTGTTAATTTGAAAAGCTACATAGCTTACAATTTAAATTGTATTCCAGGCATGCAATGTTTTTAAAATTATATATAAGTTTATAATTTCTAAATATGACCTATGTGACTGTTGAAAGTTAAGAATATTTGGAGGAAAAAATGTTGTTTCCTTGAAATTCAGAAGAAAAATTATAGTTTTCACTGATAAGGAGAAAAAGATGTGAGTTTGTTTATTAAGCAGATGTGCTTGCAGATTTGTTGCTTTGATGTGAGTTTTCAGCATAATAAATACAGAGCATAATTTATTAAAAATATGTACAAATGTTAAAAAAGAATTGAGGGCATTTTATCAAAAATTCAGCATATACTTAAAGGTTGTGAATAACATTGTAGATTACATTAGTCTAATACTTTCTTTATTTTTTTGGTTTATAGGTTTTTTTTTTCAATCTTTTGAAAAAAATAGATACCGACTTAAAAGTGGCACTCAAAAATACAAGTAAATTTTCTTTAAACGGGATTTGCATAAAATGCAAGAAAAACTTTCAGATTGTATCTGTGTTCCAAGTTCATACTTGTATATATCATTGAGGAGATAGTTGTAATGCTTTTGTACATCACTTCATTTTGCCAATAATTTTAATGTGCAATACAAATTAATATGTAATTATTATGATATCTAAGTCAGTAAACTGCTTCCAAATTTGATGCTAAAATATCAACATTGGTGCATAGATCTAGCCTCCGTCACAGAGATCAGCTACAGATCTAGCGTCCGTGACAGAAACTAGTGCATAGATCTAAGCTATGTAATAGAGACTGGTGTATAGATCTAGCCTATGTGACAGAGGTCAGCTTCAGATCTAGCCTTGGTGATAGAGACATGCTATAGATCTAGATTCCGTGACAATGACCAGCTTTAATTTGTTGTAGAAATTCTCTAGCACAATCACAAATTAATGTTTGTTTGTATTACACATTGTCCTATAAGAGTTGAATTTATATGCAAGTCACTAAATGGAAATTGTAACAGTTTTAAAATCTGTTAATTTCAATTATTTTTTGACAATTCTCTGTTTCTTTTACACTTTGCCATTTTGGTAAAAAAAAGTTATCACACACACTGTTAAATATGTAACGTCAGGCAAACAGGATATGCTACCTGCTTTTGCTTCAATTAGTATTGTAGGATTAGTATCCCTGCAAACAACAAATTTTTGCTGGTCTTTGTACATTATATATGCAAGCCTTTGTGCCATATACCTGTATATTTGTCAACTTTTTAGTTTAACACAGGGCACAGGTAGAGCCCATATTATTTTGTAAAGTTAATATTGTTAGATAGAATTATAATGAATTCATTCAATATTTGAACCTTTAAAATTGATAAAAAATTTACTACATACAATGTGTTTTGTCAATATGTAAGTGGCATGTAAAAAATGCCAAGCATGAATAGTAAATATCATTGTAGTATGGCTAATCAGATGATGTGGTATGATTGACAATGATACAGCTCTCCAACACAAAAGAAATAATGTATGTTGTACATTATTAGACACAGTGAATATTGTGAAAAAAAGTAAATACAATCAAAATATGTTACATTTAAAGGTTAAAATAAAAAAAAAAATGTAGTGGGGGGGGGGGAGGCAGTTTTTGTCAGCACCTGCCACCCAGACAATTGTAATTGAGAATTATAGTGCATTATAGTGTGAAAAGTTGCTCTGATACCCATCACCCATGTATTATTAATATAATGTGCCCTCCAACCCCCCACCCCCCCCCTACATTTTTTTCTGGAATAGTCCTAAATAATATATACAAAAAAAGAAGATGTAGTATGATTTCAAATGAGATAAACTATACACCAAAGACCAAAAAGACAGAGGTGTTACAACTACCGGTAGTTTATAGAGCACAGCCTTCAACAACGATCAAAATGGTTTCCAGATGGTAATACAAGCTTGATTTATTTGATTGCAATGAAACTTGCACAGATAAAGGGAAGGTCAAAGATCAAGGTCACAGTTACTTAAAAAGAAAAAATAGGGAAATAGATTCCAGATATGATTCAAGTAAAATGTAGTTTTGTACTTATGATTCTACATCATGTCAATAAATAAAATTGAGAAAGGAAAAAGGGAATATGTCAAAGAGACAAAAACCCATCCAAAGAGCAGACAAAAGGCAAAGGCCACCAATGGTTCTTCAACATAGCGAGAAAATCCCACACCCAGAGGTGGTCCTCAGCTGGCATCCAAGTAAAATTATGTACTAGTTCAGTGAAAATGGACGTCACACTTAACTCTAAAACATATAAATGAACTAAAATTAAAAATCATACAAGACTAATAAAGGCCAGAGGCTCCCAACTTGGGACAGATGCAAAAATGCAACAGGGTTAAACATGTTTTGTGAGATCTCAACCCTCCCCCTATACCTCTAGCCAATGTAGAATAAAGAAACACTTTACAATACACACAGTATTTACAATGTTTATTTATATTTTGCTTTTCTCGTTTTTCATGACGTCTTCATACAAAATCTGTTGGATGTGTACTGATTCATACTCAAGTTCAGGAGTTCATAATTAAGTTGTAATTGACTTTTAACTAGCTTTCAGTAACTGATTTCTCTTATATCAGTGATTTGTGTTTAACCTTATCCTAGGAAACATGTGTACTCAGTTTAAAGTTGATTGGACTTTATCAAAAACTACCTCTACTAAAAACTTGAACCAGAAGCGGGACAAATGGACAGACGAACGAATGGTCGCACTGACCAGAAAACATAATGCCCATAAATCTAATTAGATTGAAAAAAAATGGCAAACAGAGGCAATTGTGGATTCTGATCCGACTAGTTTTAGAACATTTCTCTGAAAGTACAGTCAAATCTTACCAAACTTTTTAGGAATGATGATTAAAATTAGCCTTTACAATGGTTCATTATTTTCTAATGATTCCAGTTTGATCTGGAGAAAAACATGGCAACCAGAGGCAATTCTTGATTCTTTCTGATCAATGTTTACAGAATAAATGTTAAGATGGCTTTGCAGATAGACTAGCTAACTTTATAATGATTTATTGTTACATAATAATATAATTGATTACAAACTAAATGCTGTCAACTTTTCAATATAATAACAGTCATACACTCAATATACGATTACTTTATACAATGAAATCTATCAAAACAAAACAAAATCTGTTCTTCTCATCTAATCATTTTATTGGGCTTTTTGCTTTCTTTGAAAGAAATACATTCCAATAAAGAATTTGAAAGGGGTCTGGCCCCGAGATATTGAATAAAATTTCTGATCTGAACCTTTTTTTAATTTTTTTGTCCCGTTAAGAGAGAAAGAGAAAAAAATGTGTCTCAGCATTTTCCAATTAAAATATCATGTTGCTTACAATGCATTTTCATAAAAAATAATCTTTTCAAACTCGGCATCATGAAAAAAAACTATGTCTTTTAAATTTAGATTCAGGGTATACATCAATGACACAGTTACTCAACAACATAAAATAAAAATCAAACATATGCTTTACTTATAAGATGTTTAGATTTGATAGATTTCATTTTATATAATAGCACTATACAAACAAATGGTTTTTTTCTTGGACGGAAAAAATTTCAAACTGGAATGTACCAACAAATTTGATATGTATAATATTCAATAATAGCACTATACTATTATTTAATCTGGGATTTGTTTTTCGATTAGAATAAATCTCAGGACAATTTCATTTTAAGTTACAGCAGGAATTCTTTTCTTTTAAGGTTTAATCTACACAGTCAAACAACCAACAATATCAAATTTAAATCTTTATTTGATTTTCATTTATCTGCCCTTTTTATAACAGATTTTTTCTTCCTATAAATATAACATTTGAAAACAAAATCTCCCAAATAAGCACGATTGTCAGAAGTTTTTACACAAATTTCTATGATTGTTTAGGTCAAATATGTATATTTACAAAATTATGTCTCTCTTTATGTTTTATTTTTCTAAAATCCTCATTTAAGTTTGCTGTTACTTTTCTCTTCATATCCATATATCAAACTTGAATTCTCAAACCTAAACAAAATATCCCATACTGAAAACATTATCAGAATTCTTCAATCTTATTCTTAGATACAACAGACACAAACTGCAAGTTTGATAGTACTTCCCTCTTATATTACAATTATAAATTATAAACACTGACGCTCATTTATACAGAATGTATCACTTTCTACATCAGATGACTATGCCCGTCTCTTCAGTATGACATCCCTATTCAATCCCAATGTTTAGCACTGTCTTTGTCCTGGTTTTATGCGGCCGTCTCAGCCGTGTTATCAGTAAGATAACATACACACATCTGATCCTTACTCATCAGTAGAATGGTATTACCCTCTGTATGCCATAATAAACCCTGAACATTGAACGAACCTGCAATGTAAAATATCAATTTTGTTATTTTTTGTTAATATATATCAGCTGGTAAGGGTTAGGGCTTTTCCAGAATAATTCTAAATTATTTGTATGGGGATAAAATTTGATGGGTGATGGTTATTTAAGAAAGATTGCTTGAACATTTAATTGAAAAATCTTATTTAAAATGTTTGCATGGTGGGGTATAATAAAAAGTGCCTTCCTCCCCCACCTCCCTAATACATTTATTTTTGGGACAGCCCTTACTAAAAAAAATGCCACAAAAATAACATATAGAGTGGGGCGCACATATTCGCCAGGGACACATTTTCGCAGTTTTGTGCTTTTGAGGTGTAAACACTTCAAAAGGATAGCTGAAATGGAAGAAATATGCCGGTAAATTAGATTTTTATAACAAATATGATTATCTTTTAAACTACGACAAAATTGCGGCACTTACCACAAAGGACCAAAAAACGGACAACAATTTGCAGCCAATTTCCTGAATGAAAAACACGATTTCAAAGAAGTATTTCTTGGTAATTCTTTGACCGATTACCCTAAATTTCAGTTATGTACACCTTTGAAAAATGTCTGCTATTCATCTATAATGAAATTGATTTGAAAAATAATGTTTAAAGCTGCAGTTAGTTATGTTTAAATAGATGTATAAAAACGGTGAATATGTGTCCCCCATTGACAAAACATCAGGCAATTTCAAACACCCTTTAATCAAACTTTTTAGATGATTATTTTCAAACAAACACGTTTTTAAGCTTAAGAATATTTTGCATTTGAAGTTATCTTCATACAGAAATATCAGTATACTTCAAAAACATATAGACCTGAACATAAGCTGTAGAAAACATAGAAAGATATGGCGAAAATGAGCACCCCACTCTAACTATTTGAGTATGTAGTGTACTTATTTGTTGGTAAACCATAAATTTTCTGTTGGTTGTGAAATCTTTTTTTCCTTGTTTCACATATAGTATAGACATTTGTCTATACTAAAGTCATCTTAAAAGTTAACTTCTATATATTTTTTCTATGTAATAGGGTTCATATTACATTGACATATACCTTACATTTCTTTTGTTTTTCCATCCTTTTTATTATTAACCTCTGCTTACCATTGTGAACATAAGAGTTATCTACCTTAGAACAGTTCTTGTATGAGAACATCCATTTATTCAAATTATCATTTCGTATTTGAATTTTCCTCAGAGTTTGGTATTTTTTTTTATTTTTTCAGCATTTCTGACAGTGAATGAGTATAGAATTATAAATCAGTACTTTTTTTTAGTGAACATAGTGGGTTCATTTGAAATCTTTGGTTCTAACTTGAAACAATTGCATACCTTCAACTGGTACTTCCACTGACAAACTTCCTGCCGGAGACCACATATATAACTTGCTTGTTCCAGTAGCAACGGCAAGACGTGCTTGATGAGGGTCCCATTTAATAGCTAAAACAATAGGAAACAAATCATTTATCATAATTCTAAACATCACATAAAGTAATAACTTAATCAAAAGGACAAGTTTGACATATAAAATGTAACCTAGTGACAATCATGTGCTGTATATATAGTTAATTATCTGTGATGCATTTCCCACAATGTGCAGAATATTTTCTGATAAGCAAGAGACCAAAGATGTTATTTAAAGCCTCAACCTTACCACCATTGGAAACAGCATACCAAAGTTTTGCTTATTTTGTCAATAAAAATCAATTCTGCACAAAAAAGTTATCTTTTGTTATAAAGATCCATAATGCTTCTGGTAGGTATACGTTATCAAAAGACAAATCATAGACAGTACGATCTTACAAACTTACATTTGATTGGTGAATTAAGAATCATGACTGTACACAGGGCTAATCTTCTGATATCCCATATCCATAAAGTACCTGGCATATTATCTGAAATTTAAAATTTAAAAATATAACATCTTTCAAAAATGTTACCTTGGGGTATGTTTTTAGTTGTGTTAAAATCAAATTTCAATTACTGTCATTGCTAGATTTAATTTTGAAAATTTTTAAATGTAAAAGTGAAGAAATACTCCATCATCCTCCCTTAAATTTTGTACATGTATATAGTGTTCTGCAACTACAGTTAACTCTCGTTGTCTCGAACTCGGTTGACTCGAAATATCGGATGAGTCGAAGTTTTCACATGGTCCCGAACTTTGTTCCATATAAATGAAAGTAATTCGACTCCTGATGATTCGAAATTGGATGAGTCGAAATTTTGGTTGAGTCGAACTAAATTTACGATCCCAAGGTTAACAAAAGCATTAAAATTCATCATTTATCTCAAACTAATACAAATAGGTCAAAGCTATTTAAATAGATTGAAGAGTTAATCTGACAATACACGTGTAATTAAATTTCCAGTCACTGACCACTGTATTGGTTTATGTCATGCTATTTCCACGAGTGTTTACCTAAGATTATCTTTTATAGAATTTTTATAAATGATTAGAGATGCATTGTTAATGATTTAAAATAATTACAAAACAATTACTTGTGATTTACACTAATGAGCTTGGGTTTGTATAAAGTAAGGATTATGACTTCCGTTGTATTTTCTTTTGAAAAGAAAGAGTGAGATAAAACAAAATGAAGAGGAATCTTAATTTTCTAACGTCTCTTGTATACGAGAATAAACAATTTTGTGAACTATAAACGACCTGAATAACGGAACTATCGATGTGAAATTACTCTCTCTGATAAAAGCCATAGGAAAAGGTTGTAACTGAAACAATTGAGTAAGAAAAAATAATGTTATTTATAATAATGAAAGACCTTGACATACACGTACATCGATTTGATACCAGAATATCGATCCCCTTCCCATATTCACCCAGATTTATTTTAGCTTTAACGAGCTAA
This sequence comes from Mytilus edulis, assembly GCF_963676685.1. Classification (NCBI taxonomy): domain Eukaryota; kingdom Metazoa; phylum Mollusca; class Bivalvia; order Mytilida; family Mytilidae; genus Mytilus; species Mytilus edulis. The sequence continues at coordinate 50,264,841 of NC_092356.1, read as the reverse complement.
GCAAGAGTTGTGTCCCTTGTTCTGTCAAACTTCCGGTTTTCGTTTGAGTCGAACTATGTGTATCTCGAAATGTTTCTCTGGTCCGGTTGACTTCGAGATAACGAGAGTCGACTGTATGTAAATTTCATCAATAACTGTCTTGCCGTTTATGACGAGTTGCACTTTCAAGAGAATATTGTCACATTCTTCAATACAGAAGTAAGTAAATTTTATTATCTTCCCTACATCATGTACAACCAGGATTATATTCCTTATGTACATCCTCTAGTTATGTTCTAAAACTTTGTAAAGTTTCAATATCTGATTTAGTAAGATTCCTACACACCTCCAAAAATTTGGCAGGGGCTATAACTAATGGCTGGATTTAATCATATACTTATATTTGGTTTAAGAAAAAGTACCCAATTCCTATTTCATCTATAAAATCTTTTATACTTGCCATTCCTAGTGTACATGTATTTACAATCACAACTAAAGGCCACCATCCCAACTCCTATCTTTGGGTTAGCCTTGTTTATATCTGGTTTGGTAATTGGTAGTTTTATGTCACCTTGCTGAACTTCAACTGAAAAGAAAACCAAGTATCTTAGATATATATAAATAGTATGCAAACTCTTGAAAAAAAAATAAAAAATAGAACTGTAGTGAACTCACAAAAAGAATATTGAAGTTAGAAATTTGATTATCTCCCCTTAAACAGACATTATATTCTTTTTTTTTCGCATTCTCAGGGAATGTTCATCTACTGTGTACTTTTTGTTTTATCAATATATCTGTAGCTGTGATGGAAGAGTAGCTCTCACAAGGGACACAGATGTACAGTCAGATATTGAATTCCTATACAATGAATGCCCTTCCCCTTAAAAAAAAACTTGTTTCACAGACCCCAAAACATGTACTACAGAAACTACTTACATTTACTCTGTGGAGTGAAGAGAGTTGCTGTGGGGGCATCAATATTGTCTCCTGGTGGCAGGGGAGCCCTGGTTTCTACTTCTTTATATACAACCTGAAATATGTTTAAAAATTATGTGATAACAGTGTTTCCTCAATAATAGTGCTAGGATCATCTGTGGAGTCATTATTGTTTTGTGATATCAAATTCCTTTAGTTTAAACAGTATTCATTAATGAAAAATTACAAGATAAAATATTACAATGTTACATGAAATTTAAATATGGGATTCGGAAACAATAGGAGTCAATGATAAAACAGCAAAACTAATACCATTGAAACTGGAATTTTGATTGCAACTTATAGTTTGTTATAAAGGATGGAACTATCATAAATTTTAATTTTCTAAATGTTCAATTTACTCTTTTCTTGAATAATGATAAATTGGTCATGCACTGGACATTAAACTCTCAATAATCAATCTACAATATTCCTACTGTCTTGTTACACAAATTATCAACCTTTCCTTTGTTTGTTGGTAGCTGGGTTCAAGTTGTTCAGATTTATGTTATACTAAGTAACTTTGTAGACTGCTATTTGTCTTTTTGTTGTTTTTTATTTGTTGTTGGTTTTATTGGTCTTTCTTTTACTTGCAAGTTTACATTGTCTTTCGGGTATCTTCATCCCCCTTTTTTTTGGTTACAATTGACATTGCCAACTAGTATAAATAGATACTATAAACATGTAGATGTATAAACAGTTACAATCAATAACTGATTACCAAATTACTCAAATATAGTGCTGCTGGATGTATGTTATAATTTTAACTGTAGCTTAGTTACATACATTATCTTTATACCATATTACTATATTATCTTAGTGTTGCTAGAATCAAACATTTTCTACTTAAAACATGGTTATCATGTATGGTGAGAAAAAAAATCTCCTAATCTTTAAGGAGCATGCCAGTTTTGGTAAGGTTCATGTTGCTCAGTCTTTAGTTTTTCCATATTATGTTTTGTATAATTAAGGAATGACTGTAACATTTTTTCTGTCTATGAAGAAATAACATAAAAAATTTGGCACACACTGAATAACGCCACAGTGGGTTATTTAACAGTGTGCACCACATTTTTTATGTTATTTCGAATAGACAGAAAAAATATAACAGTCATTTCTTATAATTTAATTCTAAATTCCATTTTAAACTGTAGAAAACCTTGAAAAAACGTTGATGACGTCACGGTCACATGACTAAATTATGTCTATGGTCTGATAACAAAATAACGTCAGCCAATCAGAAGACGCGTTACATCCAAAATTAAATTATTGTTGTTTGTATTTCGGTGGTTTTTCATTTTTTTCATGGCGTTGTTAGTTTGTTTTTAACTTCTGAGTTTGAATATCTCTTTGGTATCTTTGGTATGTTATATCTTGCTAGTTGACCATTCTGTTTAAATGTATTGCTTAGGAACAGTTTTATTTAAATGTTTTGCCTTAAGTTACAAACATTTATCTACATACCACATTACTGCAGTCCAGTATTGCTGGATGACTGTGTTCCGCTACTGTCTTCCATGTGATGTGGTTCAAAATTCTCACCTGAAACAGAAAAAATGAATATTTAACAGAAGGCATTGCTTGTAAGTTTGTAAACTTTCTTAGGTATCTGTCTGCATGACAGACTTCCTACATCTCTTTTTATTTGTATTCTGTACAATAATCAGAATCTAAAACCAACAAACAAACTACAAACAAATTCTACCATGAATCAACAATATTATAATTGTTATACTGACTACTGAACTTTTACAAAAATGCTGTCTAAACAATTTCCATTTGTTAAAGCCTTTTATAATCCTGACAATCTAGTAAGGAACTTTTAGCAGACTTGCTTGAACATCATGTTAAATTTGTTGGGTCAAATAAAAAATACCTATAGAGCTAAAATGCCCTCTGACTTTGTGTCCAAGGGAATAACTCAAACTTAAATTACATTAAAAAAGCTATTTATGCTTTTATGTGTACTTTGTAACATAAAAAGTCTGCCTGAATGGATAAAGCATTCAACCTTAGAATTTAACAGTGGTGGATCCAGAAATTTTCGAAAGAGGGGACCCACTGACAGTCTTAGAGGGACCTTCCCTCCACTCATACTTCAATGATTCCCTAAATAATCGGCCAAATATTTCCCACAAAAAGAGGATGGGAGCTGGGCACCCTCCTCCCCCTTATTCCACCTCAGTTTGAGTGGACTGGATCACCATTTCCAACATGGGATCTAACATCATGTCAAGTTTCATGATCAAATCAACAATAACATAGACCGTCTAATAGTGTACACATCTGAATTCATCTCTTTAAATTGAATAATTTATGATATTTTTACATATAGTAAACTATGTAAGAGAAGTTGTAATGACAGGATAGTAGGCTGACTGGGTAAATTTCTTAATTCTTTAGAAATGTTCCATGAACAAGAACATTCCTTATGTGCTAGTCCTAAGTCAGGATCGTTGGTTAATGTCTGTCATATTTTACAGAATTTTCCTGTTACAATGATTGATTGATGTTAAATGCCACTTTCAACACTATTGTGCTATTTTGTGGAGGCCATTTTTTGTTTGCTGAGTGCCTGGAGAGAAACAATGATTAACCCCCGTTGGTAGGAAAAATGACAATCCTAACTAATTGAGATTGGAGTTGAGTGCACCTACCAGTTTTGAATTCAAACTCAGTATTGACTGGCTAGTGATACATTAGTTGGACTACTTTGACCACTTGGCCACTAAAGCCTCTTGTTTTGTTAAAAATACGGTCCTTAGTTTTTACATTTGTATTGTTTTATGTTTTTTATGAAATGGCTTTTAAAAGCTGACAATGATTAAGGATTTTTCTCTCTATCGAAGTCGTTTTATTACTAATGTTCACATCCAATATGTTTACCTAAACATCCTTTCACTGAATTCACAATTGAGTGAATTAGTTGAAAAGCATCACAAACTTACATTTGACTAAAAGCTGCAAAAAAAAATTTATATCGTACCAGAAAAATAAATTTTCAGAAATTACAAGAAAATATTTAAAAAGACAATTTCACATTACAGATGAGTATAAATTAACATAACATCAATTAAAAATTGTATGTCTCGGATTTCTATCAAGAGAAAATTGTTCTCACATAAAAGAAACAGTAATTATCACATGGCTTCTGAGGTCTGTAAATACCCAAGCATAGAGAATATAAATCCACAATACTGTATTAATTACCATACTGGTATTGTGAAATATTTATCTACATGCATATTTACTCAATATAAAAATAAGAAGATGTGGTATGATTGTCAATAAGACAACTATCCACCACCAGATAGCAAATGACGCAGAAGTTAACAATTATAGGTCACAATATGGCCTTCAACAATTATCTAATGTTGCTTTATTCAAATATTTGTTTCCCTTTTGTAAGACGTCTATTTTTGAGTGTTTGCTCCATCAAAGGACCCTGTAATATATTTGTATATCAAAACTAATATTTGTTATTTTGTATTACATAATTTTTGGTCTACCGGTTTATATCATTTCATCTTTTTTTTCAAAATAAATTAAAAAGGACTTTTGAATAGGTGTTTTTCACAAATTTATAACATGTTCTAAAGAGAAGAATCAGTTGTGAACTTGTGACTGAATTATTTTGTAATAGAATGTGTCGGTGTAGGGTGACATGTCTTCATGTGGACTGTTATCATAAAAACTAGCACGTTGAAAATCTGAACTAATATACAAGGCAGGGTTTATATTAATGTCACATTTCTTGGATTGGCATGTTATATCTGCCACTGAACATTAAACACCAACCCACAACCTCAGTGTTGACTGGGTAGTGATTACAGTAGTAACTACCTAGACCACTCAGCCACTGAGGCCCCACCAACCCATGATTCATTCTATATTTGTAAGTTTGAGCAGTAACATATACATCTACCTTAACTCAGGAATGGACAGAGGGACGAATGGATGAAATGGTATATTTTTGCAAACTCTTTTTGGCAAGATTGATATTTTTTATGCCACTTGCCAAACTATTGTGCTGTTTCGTGGTGGACATTATTTTTGTTGTGGAGGAAGCAGGAGTGCCTGGAGAGACCCACCGACCTTCAATAGGAACACTAACAATCCTAGTCGATTGAGATTAGAGTTGAGTGCACCTGTCCCATGCGGAAATTTAACACACAACCTCAGTTTTGACTGGTTGAGATACAATAGTTAGACTGACTTAGACCTACACTCTGCCATTGAGGCCACTTTTTTGGCAAGAGGACTATAGACATGAACAGTATATTAGGAAATTTATTACTACTTTTCATTTCTTTGATCTTACAGCAATTCAACAAAAAAGACGAAAAAATATGCAATATTATATAATAATGTATTTATATGATGTTCCAATTGAGTGAAAATTACCCCACGTCTAATTCCTAACTTAGGGGGTATCATAAATCATATATTTAATCATTGGAACCCCTATATATAGGTAGACTAAAAATGTACTTAAAATACCAAAAAAGCATACTTTTTTATTACCTTAGAATGATTATCATTAGAAACTGAAAAAACACACAAGACATGCTTTCTAATCAAATGCATTAAACTAAGCTATAAATTAAAATAAAATCTAAAACATCTATCTGAACAAGATAAATATTTATGCTATGCTTATCAAAGCAACTTTGCCCTTTTGTGTTATCAGTATCAGCCATAACACTTTTAAAGTTGTAGTTTTGATCAAACTGTAAACATATCCAAGATCAAAGGTGCATTATAAACACAATTGTTTTATACTTTTTTAAATGCTTTTTTATTTTTTAATCAAAGTAGGTTCATCTAAAGTCAAATATTAAAATAAAGTTTCCCAGAATAACCAATTCAAAACCATGTAGGAGGTATCCTGTTTCAAAACTTAAGTGCCAACCCCTTGGACTCTTTTTCCGGGAAAAACCTTTTCTACGTGTAGTTTACGATTTGTTTGCTCATGAAAAACTGTAGATAAACCAGGACAAAATGTCTAAGAAATAATGAACTTTAATGGCAACTAGAAAGAGAGCTGAAACAAATATGATAAACAATGAAAATATGAAATCATACTCAGTGAAAAGACAAGAGGCTTCAAATCATACTCAGTGAAAAAACAAGAGGCTCCATGATGACTTTTGCTAACCTTGCTATTTTTCAAAAATATTTCAATTATCTTTGCAGCACTGTCTGTGTTATGATATGTTGATCATTGCACTCTGACTTTGAAAGTCAAACATTAATCTAAATGATAAAATCTTTTAACGATATTTTCTTATTTTCAGATCTACCAGCAGGCCAAAAATATTTACCCTGCAGAACAATCTTAAATAGTACGACCTAATCATACTGAAAAATTGCTTATCACAACAAATAAACTTGAGAATGGAAATGGGGAATTTTTCAAAGAGACAACAATCCAACCATAGAACAGACAACAGCAGAAGGTCACCAATGGGTCTTCAATGTAGCGAGAAACTCCCCCACTCGGAGGCGTCCTTCAGCTGGCCCCTAAATATCTATGCTAGTTCATTGACGTCATACTAAAGACAACTTGTAAAACAAGATGATACCCCTTCTATAAGTATTTGGTAAACAGCTGATGAGCAACTGTTGTAACAATGCATCACATTGTATAGCATACTAACATGAAGCATGATACCAAATTTCAGAAAGTTCTGATTTGTAGTTCCTGAGAAAATGTGAAAAAGTTCATACTTGGCCATCATGTGAAAGAAATACAAGTTTTTGGGCTAGCAGGAAGTTGATTGATTAATAGGTGATTGCTTTACATTAGCACAACAAGCCTACATCACTGCTAGAAACCGGAAGTTAATAAGCATTAGCAATTTAAATGGGTAAAAATGTATAGCATTCTTACATGTTGTTTGGCACCAAATTTTAATAAGCCCTGATTTGTAGTCAAATGGAATAATGCAATAAAAATTGGATGGACAAAAAAATATATATTCAGACAGATTGATTGGTGATCAAAATTAATCCTTATACTCCTCTCCTTTGGAGCAAGAGCATCTTTGTAAGAACGTTCAAGATGGTGTTTTTCAACTTCAGACTGTTTGGGGTTTTTTTTTGCATTCTTTTAGATTAAGCTGCAGTGTTATTTGACCTTGTATAAGTATATGTATTTGTCCACATCCTACATAAATTCCCTGCCTTAGACCTTGACACGACATCTACAGCTATATTTTACAGTTGTTTTTATAGCTTGAGCTGCATCTACTTAACTTCTGTTTAGGTATACAGATTATGTTAATTTACAAGTCAGCTTTAACAAATATTGACAGTAATGTCTATGCTGACGGGGACTTTTTATTCACATTCTTCAGTTACCTAGAAAAATCTATGAATAATTTTAATTTTCACCATTATTTATAATCATTCCTTTTTAAATTGATTACTAGGTTGAAATTTACATTTCACAAAAATCTGTTAAATCTTTTATTCAATGAAAACCCATAAATATCTACAGGACAGCGATGACACTTCAAAACAAATATAAACAAAAGTTGGTAACTAGGGAAACACTTAATACGAGTGTATGTTTCATTTGCGTCAATGAATTTGAAAGAATTCTATCGATTTTACATATACAGGACATTTTATATACCCATTGAAAATTTAGAAAACTGATGCACTCGAGTGTAATGGAAACCTCATGGCTTGTGTATCAGCTGTTACTCGATATGACCAACAAAAAGATTATAACAGTAGAAAACCTTGTCCTAAATGGGACATTAAATGGTCTAATAATGACAGATCATGATGCAACAAGTTTTACATTTTTTCCCCAAAACATTGTTTTTTTCTTTATTTCAATCAGCAATTCCTGGTCCAGATTTCAAAAATTTCAAATAATAAATGGTATATATACCTATAGCTATATAACTGCACTAGATGCACATTTCGACAATAAGAGTCTCTTCAGTAATGCAAAATATTTGAAAATCTGACTTCTCCAAAAAGGACCTAAAGTATAGTCAAATCTGTTAAGCCGTGAATTAAAGAGTTACTTCCCTTCTATAGTAATCTTTCTTACATTTATTGATCTCTTATTTTGAGCTGAGGTGGGATTTGTTTAAAATAAAATAATGCAATTGATTATGAAAAATAGTTTTGAATGCAGATTACTTGAATTGATTCAAAAAGTCTCTCCTGAGCATGCCATGCTCTAAAGTTTCCACTAAAGAGGGGGGATAGGAGGGGTCCTGATCCCGAAACCTGGGCTTAAAAACATGAATTCTTCAGGTCCTGAAATTTGAAAACAGACTTCCTGGATCCCAAAAAGGTCAATCCCGAAATCCTCAGCTTAAAAACACCTGATTCCGACTTCCTGAAAAAGTTCCTGCCACCACTCACTAAAATCAGCTTTTCTTAATGCTTTTACCATCTATCACCCTTTAAAGTCATTTGAAAATGAAAATAAATGCATTCTAAAAATATATACTTCAGCATTTTAGTCCTGAACGACTTATTTGTACTAATTGGACTGACAGATTTGTACTGTTCAAACTATTATTTCTAATGTATAGCATGTATGTCATGTATAGAAAGATGATCTGTTCACATATTTGAACCAAATAAAATCAAACTCCATATCAAGGAATTTCGATATATAAAAGACTACTCCCCTGTAATCAATATATTTTTTCTTCCTCTAACATAAATTATACAAATTAAGCCACCTGTTCAAATCAAAAATTCAAAAAATCGGTCAAAAAAAGTTTATACCCTTTCAATGGAAGATTAAATCGGATCTATCATAAATACAAATTAACTGATTAACCAAAATCGAATTTCCACACTTTAAAAATTATAAATAAATTTGCTATGCTTTATGAAATGGGCAGTGAACTCTGTCATTACTGATTCTGTGTGGTCCATCAAACATTGAATAATAATAGTAAGACAGTTTTAGTCCTTTTTTTCTTTATATAAATCAATGGCACATTTAAAAGTCAGTGTATCATGTTTCTAATAACTAGAATGTATACCAACATTTTATTCTTGTTTGATAACAACGGCAGATATACAAGAACTTCCTGTTACATTGGCAGTAACACAAGGATACACCAGATATATCTTTTAAACAAGAATGCACATGCTGAAATTTTTCACCTATTTTACTAACCATGAAATATAACACGAGTATAAATCTTCGTGAATTTGGTAAACAACTATCACAAAAATTTGACATGATCCAAGAAAATGAGGTCAAGTTCAGATAAACTAAACTCGAAATACATGTACACCTTCCAATTATTCCATACTAAATATTGTTTAAATACAGTTGACCTATTGCAGATCTAAGAAACAAAATTAAACAGGAAAACTACAAATTGATCAATCATAAAAATGAGGTCAAGGTCAGATGAACATTACCTCACAGACACCTTACAATCATTACAGGCTTTAAATATAGTTAACCTATTGCATATAGTTACTAAGAAATAAACTAACCAAGAAAACCTAAGATTAACCAATGAACCATGAAAATGCGGTCATAGTCAGATGATAATTGCCAGGCAGACATATACACCTTACAATCATTCCATACACCAAATATAGTTGAGCTATTGCTTAGAAAAACAGACCATAAAACAAAAAACTTAACATTGATTAATGACCAGTGAAAATGAGGCCAAGGTCAAATAAAACAAGCCAGACTGACATGCACATAAATAAAGTTGACCTATGGCAAACAGTATTAGACCATAACTTTAACCACTGAACCATGTAAATGATGCCAAGGCCAGATTTCCACCTGTCAGTTGGACATGTACAACCAACAAGTATTCCATATACCAAATATAGTAGACCTATTACTTATAGTATCTGAGATTTGGACTTAACCACAAAAACCTAATCTTGTTCACTGATCCATGATTTGAGGTAGAGGTCAAGTGTAAACTGTCTGACAGGCATGAGGATCTTGCAAGGTCTGTAAGAGAGAGATTTATACTAAAAAAATCCCTTTTTTTTCATTTAGTCACTGAATTATGAAAATAAGGTCAAGGGCAATGAACATAACATAATGTATCTTTACACAAAGTATGACAGATCCAAGTAAACTACCATATCAAATATTAAGCTTGTTAAGAAGTTTGCTGCTGGATTACCAGCTCGAGAAAAAAAATACCTTAGTTATTGCAACACATGATTTTAGGTAGATATTGTTGTTAGACCCCTAAAAAAACAAACTCTTCTATAAAATTACTGTCAGTCTACAGAACTGAATAATATCTTGTGCTGTATCTCTGACCTTGAAAATGAAGTTACTTTTGCTATGCATTGTACAAGGATTTCAAGTCTATTTTGTCAACTGAAGATCTCGAACCAGTATCTCTACCATAACAGTAGTTCCTTTATTCTCTCAAGACTATAAACTTTTCTTTTTTTTACAGTTGTAATTTACAAAATCATGTGACAAAATCCTTGTGTGTAAACTGTTGAAAAAGCGTGTATTATATGGGAATATCATGCGAGTTGGCAACTATGATTGTAAATGACCTTGTCCTTGTATTTATGTCCTTGGCATAAAGGACCATGTTAGCTAAACTTGTGTGCTATTGTATCAGCTCCATAACCTTGACCTTACAATTATGTCATTAATGTATTATTCCATCATTTTACAAACAAACCAATTACTGCACCTTTTTTATGGTCTAGTGAGTGTAACAGTACTGTTCTGAATATTGACAAATGACTCTTAATACTCTCACTGAAACATCAAGCATGCCACATCTTAAAAAAGAGATTTATATTCAAATATTTACAATTTAACAATTCAATAAATGCATTCTGTCACATTTGAAGACGTCAATCAGACCTTTTATGAAGCAAATGTGTTAGTTTACAAACACTTATCACAATGCCTAATGAATTTTAATGTGCATCGAAGACATTATTGTACCATGTTAATCCTGGCCAATTTGATGAAGAATTAAATACCATGTTGTAAGCTTATCATCAAATTAAATTTTACAGCATTCTTTCATAAATTATTGTCAAATGTTTATTTTGAATTGAACTGAACGCCTTTAAATGTTACCCTTTATTATTCATTATCATATCATTTTATATCGAAGTAATATATGATGACAAAAGATACAGTTGCATTTTATTTTTTGGCTGAGCATCTAATCACGTTCACCATTGGATCAAAATTTATTCTTCACATTAGAATGTTCATTTGTTATTCATATCAGTATCATAAATAATATACAACAGAAATTATAATACTTTTATGTTAATTAATTAAAATTTATTCATATTTTCTTTATTTGAGGGAAATTTTGGCAAAAAAGAAATAATCAACTTAAACCTCCCAGAGAGAAATTTGATTTTTATATTTTCTATAAATTACAGATTTTGATCCTATTTAATTACCGATACATGTGTGATGCACCATAATCTCTTTTGAGTACTTATCTTTTTATTAATTCCAGTGCCTCATTTACATTATTTGTATTAATGTATGACACCTTTTTAGTTCCCTTTTAGTCTTTGAAATCAAATACCATGCATAAAATAAATGGAATAATGAAATGGATTCAAGTGTATTTAATCTCTGATAAGTAAAATATGGTCAGCTACACATAATGGCAAAAAATCTAACCAAGTATGAGAGCTTTCTTTCAAACAGTTTTAGAGGAGTTGGGTTCTTTCACAGTAGGCATTTCTGGTATTCCAAAATTACTACTACATCAACCAATATATATGCCTGATCCATTACTCCTGTCAAATTGGACAAATTAAAATGACATGGTAAACTATACATAAATGCTAGCAAACCTATCAAGTATAAGAGTTTTCTGTAAAATGGATATTGAGGAATCTATGGAATTAAATCAAAATGATCAAGTCCCATAACTCCTGTAAAAATTATCAAAACAGATGATACAGCATAACTTTTGTGAAGAGAATGTGACAACCAATAATCTTACCAAAAATGGAAGTTTTATGTTATACAGTCTTTGAGTATTCAATTGCCATATCTATTTCATTACTATATGTGGGTTACAAAAATATAGTGTATGATATGTCTTTTCAAGGATTTGTAAAGTATTACTATACAAATCCTTGGTCTTTTGAAGTACTGTTTTACCAAAATATAAAGCCTATATTTGCTGACATATGTTCCACTTAAGGTAAATTTTAATTATTTCTCAATGTACTGGATTGATCTTCAAGCAATTTGCTTGTTTTGAAATGGTTCTAAGACGGAACAGTACTTTTCTTAATTCTTTTATTTTTCTTGCATTCATACAGTTCCCAGATATATATAATATTAAAACTATATGACTTCTAACTTCTATGATGTTGGGAACTATAAATAAGTTGTGACAACGACAGGTTCCGTAACATATTCAAGGTATTCAAGGTCTTATATTACAAAAAGTAAGCAAATTTCAAAAAGATATATTCATCCTTTGGCAATTATCAAAAAAATATATGTCAATATTTAGTCATTTCTTCGAGGGAGAAGATTAAGGAAGTGAAATATAAACTAAACGAAAACAACCTCCCTGTTATCGTCTACAATCTAAAAAAAAATTGACTAAATTTTTTTCAAATGCTTTCATGTTTTTCTCATAAATTTTCCAAAATTACTATTACATAACACCTCTGCCTCATAATTCATTTACATCTATTTTTGCTGATCTCAAATTCAATCTGATTATAGATTCAAGTAATTTAATAATCTAATATAGTAGATAACAAAAGTAACTGTTACAAACAGCTTTCGTGCAACTTATTTATTCAAGTTTTTTTTAAATCCTATTTCATTGAAACAGATGTAGATCCTGGGTGGACTGCAATATAAAACTTTACTCATACATGATCAGTCAAGATTTATGTCAAAATTAGATCAATAATAGTACACTTAACCTTATATCTAAAACCTGTCATTTTCTTATGTACAAAAATAGGTCCAGTCATTATTAACAATTACTGATTTGATTCTGTTATTACGCTCTTTTAACAAAAGTTATTTCCCTTTGTCAACTGCAGACTGGTTCTAAACCAGACTAGATGTGCTGCAGCCAATGGAAAGCAAGATTATTGAAAAGTGTTTTCCCTTTGACAGTTGTAGACTGGTTCTAAACCAGACTAGATGTGCTGCAGCCAATGGAAAGCAAGATTATTGAAAAGTGTTTTCCCTTTGACAGTTGTAGACTGGTTCTAAACCAGACTAGATGTGCTGCGGACAATGGAAAGCAAGATAATTGAAAAGTGTTTTCCCTTTGACAGTTGTAGACTGGTTCTAAACCAGAATAGATGTGCTGCAGCCAATGGAAAGCAAGATTATTGAAAAGTGTTTTCCCTTTGACAGTTGTAGACTGGTTCTAAACCAGACTAGATGTGCTTCAGCCAATGGAAAGCAAGATAATTGAAAAGTGTTTTCCCTTTGACAGTTGTAGACTGGTTCTAAACCAGACTAGATGTGCTGCAGCCAATGGAAAGCAAGATTATTGAAAAGTGTTTTCCCTTTGACAGTTGTAGACTGGTTCTAAACCAGACTTGATGTGTTGCAGCCAATGGAAAGCAAGATTATTGAAAAGTGTTTTCCCTTTGACAGTTGTAGACTGGTTCTAAACCAGACTAGATGTGCTGCAGCCAATGGAAAGTAAGATTATTGAAAAGTGTTTTCCCTTTGACAGTTGTAGACTGGTTCTAAACCAGACTTGATGTGTTGCAGCCAATGGAAAGTAAGATAATTGAAAAGTGTTTTCCCTTTGACAGTTGTAGACTGGTTCTAAACCAGACTAGATGTGCTGCAGCCAATGGAAAGTAAGATTATTGAAAAGTGTTTTCCCTTTGTCAACTGTAGACTGGTTCTAAACCAGACTAGATGTGCTGCAGCCAATGGAAACCAAGATTATTGAAAAGTGTTTTCCCTTTGACAGTTGTAGACTGGTTCTAAACCAGACTAGATGTGCTGTGGCCAATGGAAAGCAAGATAATTGAAAAGTGTTTTCCCTTTGACAGTTGAAGACTGGTTCTAAACCAGACTAGATGTGCTTCAGCCAATGGAAAGCAAGATAATTGAAAAGTGTTTTCCCTTTGACAGTTGTAGACTGGTTCTAAACCAAATAGATGTGCTGCAGCCAATGGAAAGCAAGATTATTGAAAAGTGTTTTCCCTTTGACAGTTGAAGACTGGTTCTAAACCAGACTAGATGTGCTTCAGCCAATGGAAAGCAAGATAATTGAAAAGTGTTTTCCCTTTGACAGTTGTAGACTGGTTCTAAACCAAATAGATGTGCTGCAGCCAATGGAAAGCAAGATTATTGAAAAGTGTTTTCCCTTTGACAGTTGTAGACTGGTTCTAAACCAGACTAGATGTGCTGCAGCCAATGGAAAGTAAGATAATTGAAAAGTGTTTTCCCTTTGACAGTTGTAGACTGGTTCTAAACCAGACTAGATGTGCTGCAGCCAATGGAAAGTAAGATAACTGAAAAGTGTTTTCTCTTTGACAGTTGTAGACTGCTTCTAAACCAGACTAGATGTGCTGCAGCCAATGGAAAGCAAGATTATTGAAAAGTGTTTTTCCTTTGACAGTTGTAGACTGGTTCTAAACCAGACTAGATGTGCTGCAGCCAATGGAAAGCAAGATAATTGAAAAGTGTTTTCCCTTTGACAGTTGAAGACTGGTTCTAAACCAGACTTGATGTGTTGCAGCCAATGGAAAGCAAGATTATTGAAAAGTGTTTTCCCTTTGACAGTTGTAGACTGGTTCTAAACCAGACTTGATGTGTTGCAGCCAATGGAAAGTAAGATAATTGAAAAGTGTTTTCCCTTTGACAGTTGTAGACTGGTTCTAAACCAGACTAGGTGTGCTGCAGCCAATGGAAAGTAAGATTATTGAAAAGTGTTTTCCCTTTGTCAACTGTAGACTGGTTCTAAACCAGACTAGATGTGCTGCAGCCAATGGAAACCAAGATTATTGAAAAGTGTTTTCCCTTTGACAGTTGTAGACTGGTTCTAAACCAGACTAGATGTGCTGTGGCCAATGGAAAGCAAGATAATTGAAAAGTGTTTTCCCTTTGACAGTTGAAGACTGGTTCTAAACCAGACTAGATGTGCTTCAGCCAATGGAAAGCAAGATAATTGAAAAGTGTTTTCCCTTTGACAGTTGTAGACTGGTTCTAAACCAAATAGATGTGCTGCAGCCAATGGAAAGCAAGATTATTGAAAAGTGTTTTCCCTTTGACAGTTGTAGACTGGTTCTAAACCAGACTAGATGTGCTGCAGCCAATGGAAAGCAAGATTATTGAAAAGTGTTTTCCCTTTGACAGTTGTAGACTGGTTCTAAACCAGACTAGATGTGCTGCAGCCAATGGAAAGTAAGATAATTGAAAAGTGTTTTCCCTTTGACAGTTGTAGACTGGTTCTAAACCAGACTAGATGTGCTGCAGCCAATGGAAAGCAAGATTATTGAAAAGTGTTTTCCCTTTGACAGTTGTAGACTGGTTCTAAACCAGACTTGATGTGTTGCAGCCAATGGAAAGCAAGATTATTGAAAAGTGTTTTCCCTTTGACAGTTGTAGACTGGTTCTAAACCAGACTAGATGTGCTGCAGCCAATGGAAAGTAAGATAATTGAAAAGTGTTTTCCCTTTGACAGTTGTAGACTGGTTCTAAACCAGACTTGATGTGTTGCAGCCAATGGAAAGTAAGATAATTGAAAAGTGTTTTCCCTTTGACAGTTGTAGACTGGTTCTAAACCAGACTAGATGTGCTGCAGCCAATGGAAAGTAAGATAATTGAAAAGTGTTTTCCCTTTGACAGTTGTAGACTGGTTCTAAACCAGACTAGATGTGCTGCAGCCAATGGAAAGTAAGATAATTGAAAAGTGTTTTCCCTTTGACAGTTGTAGACTGGTTCTAAACCAGACTTGATGTGTTGCAGCCAATGGAAAGCAAGATTATTGAAAAGTGTTTTCCCTTTGACAGTTGTAGACTGGTTCTAAACCAGACTAGATGTGCTGCAGCCAATGGAAAGTAAGATAATTGAAAAGTGTTTTCCCTTTGACAGTTGTAGACTGGTTCTAAACCAGACTTGATGTGTTGCAGCCAATGGAAAGTAAGATAATTGAAAAGTGTTTTCCCTTTGACAGTTGTAGACTGGTTCTAAACCAGACTAGATGTGCTGCAGCCAATGGAAAGTAAGATTATTGAAAAGTGTTTTCCCTTTGTCAACTGTAGACTGGTTCTAAACCAGACTAGATGTGCTGCAGCCAATGGAAACCAAGATTATTGAAAAGTGTTTTCCCTTTGACAGTTGTAGACTGGTTCTAAACCAGACTAGATGTGCTGTGGCCAATGGAAAGCAAGATAATTGAAAAGTGTTTTCCCTTTGACAGTTGAAGACTGGTTCTAAACCAGACTAGATGTGCTTCAGCCAATGGAAAGCAAGATAATTGAAAAGTGTTTTCCCTTTGACAGTTGTAGACTGGTTCTAAACCAAATAGATGTGCTGCAGCCAATGGAAAGCAAGATTATTGAAAAGTGTTTTCCCTTTGACAGTTGAAGACTGGTTCTAAACCAGACTAGATGTGCTTCAGCCAATGGAAAGCAAGATAATTGAAAAGTGTTTTCCCTTTGACAGTTGTAGACTGGTTCTAAACCAAATAGATGTGCTGCAGCCAATGGAAAGCAAGATTATTGAAAAGTGTTTTCCCTTTGACAGTTGTAGACTGGTTCTAAACCAGACTAGATGTGCTGCAGCCAATGGAAAGTAAGATAATTGAAAAGTGTTTTCCCTTTGACAGTTGTAGACTGGTTCTAAACCAGACTAGATGTGCTGCAGCCAATGGAAAGTAAGATAACTGAAAAGTGTTTTCTCTTTGACAGTTGTAGACTGCTTCTAAACCAGACTAGATGTGCTGCAGCCAATGGAAAGCAAGATTATTGAAAAGTGTTTTTCCTTTGACAGTTGTAGACTGGTTCTAAACCAGACTAGATGTGCTGCAGCCAATGGAAAGCAAGATAATTGAAAAGTGTTTTCCCTTTGACAGTTGAAGACTGGTTCTAAACCAGACTTGATGTGTTGCAGCCAATGGAAAGCAAGATTATTGAAAAGTGTTTTCCCTTTGACAGTTGTAGACTGGTTCTAAACCAGACTTGATGTGTTGCAGCCAATGGAAAGTAAGATAATTGAAAAGTGTTTTCCCTTTGACAGTTGTAGACTGGTTCTAAACCAGACTAGGTGTGCTGCAGCCAATGGAAAGTAAGATTATTGAAAAGTGTTTTCCCTTTGTCAACTGTAGACTGGTTCTAAACCAGACTAGATGTGCTGCAGCCAATGGAAACCAAGATTATTGAAAAGTGTTTTCCCTTTGACAGTTGTAGACTGGTTCTAAACCAGACTAGATGTGCTGTGGCCAATGGAAAGCAAGATAATTGAAAAGTGTTTTCCCTTTGACAGTTGAAGACTGGTTCTAAACCAGACTAGATGTGCTTCAGCCAATGGAAAGCAAGATAATTGAAAAGTGTTTTCCCTTTGACAGTTGTAGACTGGTTCTAAACCAGACTAGATGTGCTGCAGCCAATGGAAAGTAAGATAACTGAAAAGTGTTTTCTCTTTGACAGTTGTAGACTGCTTCTAAACCAGACTAGATGTGCTGCAGCCAATGGAAAGCAAGATTATTGAAAAGTTTTTTTCCTTTGACAGTTGTAGACTGGTTCTAAACCAGACTAGATGTGCTGCAGCCAATGGAAAGCAAGATTATTGAAAAGTGTTTTCCCTTTGACAGTTGTAGACTGGTTCTAAACCAGACTAGATGTGCTGCAGCCAATGGAAAGCAAGATTATTGAAAAGTGTTTTCCCTTTGACAGTTGTAGACTGGTTCTAAACCAGACTAGATGTGCTGCAGCCAATGGAAAGCAAGATTATTGAAAAGTGTTTTCCCTTTGACAGTTGTAGACTGGTTCTAAACCAGACTAGATGTGCTGCAGCCAATGGAAAGTAAGATAATTGAAAAGTGTTTTCCCTTTGACAGTTGTAGACTGGTTCTAAACCAGACTAGATGTGCTGCAGCCAATGGAAAGTAAGATAATTGAAAAGTGTTACAATGCATCTGTTCTTATTTTAATGAAAAAAAACTATTGATTTCAAAAGTTTTTAGCATAATCCATAGGCATAGAGATATCCTAGACCCTGAAAATAGTAGTGGTATTTTTATTGATGAACAAAAGTACAAATGCCTGTCAAAAAAATATCTTTTGCCTACAATTGATTATTACTAGTACTTGTTGTTTCACAAACATACAAATGCTAATTTATAAAATTGAGATATTTTCGTTGATTCAAAACAAATGTAGACCCAAGTTTGTACTTTGTACTTAAGTATTTGTCGTAGAATAATTCAAGAGGAAAAAACTTTTTTATTTCATAAAGTGTTATATTTCTCTGAATCAAAACATTATTAAAACCACCAAAAACCATTAACCAAATTCTTTCAAGGTAGTGTTTGTATTTTCACGACGTATTTGTTCTTTACAAAATTTCTCTTTTTACTTCTTTTATCAAAGGTATTTTTTTCAATATTTGTTTTGCTTTTTATGATTATTCAAACTGATAAGAAGATATTTCACAAATAAAACAATTAAAAAACAAAACATGACAATTAAGAGTCAAAGGTTTTTTATGTGATACACAACAACGCAAAAATGACCCCCTGTTATACCAACATCGATTTGTGTTGATTAAGGTATGTTTGTCACCTGTATAAATAAGTATAACTGTACTTGAACCTACCTATACATTTATCTACGGAGAATAATCTACCCATCATTCTATACTAATGTACCATCTATTGAATGGTACAATCCTTTAAACCGGGAAATCTGCAGTCTATCCTTTAACTGTTATTTATGAAGATTTCATCAACTAAAGCTTTTCATCTTTGGAATGTATAACGTTACGTTAAAGAGTTTTTATAAGAATAATATCTACAGAACCAGTAAGAGTGAATATGTCTAACATTTGTCTAACTCTCAGTTCATTTCAAAGTTTTTGATGAAAACCCTGAATATCTGGGCCCTCAGTAATAAAACTTGGTTCAGTAGTACTCAGAGTATAAAAGTTATGCTGGAAACACTAAATCCAATACTTTTGTTTCTAAAGCCAGATTATTAGAAAATCAGAAACTTAAGTGACTTTCTTGAGGTATAATTTTTGAACCTTTAGAATTGAATTGACCTTAACATTTTAAGGATTAGAGGAGGGTTTAAACAAGTTTAACCCAGCTACATTTTGAATGTGCCTGTTCCAAGTCAGGAGCCTGTTATTCAGTGTTTGCCATTTGTTTCTGTATATCATATTTGTTTATCGTTTATTGTTTATAGTTGAAAATCAGATGGTTCATTTTCTTGTTTGAATTGTTTACACTGTCATTTAGAGGCCTTTTATAGCTTACTATTTGGTATGGGTTTTGCTCATTGTTGAAAGCGATATCATGACCTATAGTTAGTCAATTAACCGGAGAGTTCTCTCATTGGCAATCATACCACATCTTATTTTCATAAATAAATATATATAGATTGTGGGGACTTCACATTGATAAAGTTTTGACCATTTTTAACATAAACAATATTTTTCCCACAGTCCTATTATCTATCAAAACAGTAAGAGTTATCTATTTATATGTTGATATCAGTGGCTGTACTTTATACTTGTTTGTTTTTATGATTCTCGGAATGAGATGCAAAAATAATTGTTTAATATTAAAAAGCACTTTAAATAAAACCGCAGATTTTATTCCACCTTAATTTTTATGTTTACTACATATATGTCATACATGTATTAAAATTGGACATTTATTGATATTTAAACTCAAAATTAGTGTAAGTATCATTACGTATCAGTCTCTTCCTAATTTAAGGATTTAAAATTTAATCATGATTTTGCCGTTTCTGAAATTTTAGCAAATCAAATCATCAGTGCTGTTTATGTTTATACATTTGTTAGATGTTCCATTTGTGTAAACCCCCAACGGTCACAATTTTTTTTCAGCAATAAATTTGATTGCGGTTAGCTTTTATTTCAATTTCAATTGAAAGTAAGAGAGCATTAGACATCTGAATCTTTTTGGAATGAATAATTATCAAATCATAATAAAGGTCTATATAAGTGCAGTATATGCACAGTCATTGAATGTACCTCTATCTCTAACGCTATCAACCATTCTATCACTCGTGTTTACTTCCAACTGTTTCTCTTAATAAACGTTGTACTAGTGCACTTACGAAATATGAATTACAAATTAGTCGATTTGAAGCATCTTAATTTATCTATTCCTACTGTTCACAGTCCACAGTCATCAAAGATAAAATCTACTTGACCAAAATTACAAATATACCGGTAACAATTATCAGTATCAACAAAGTTTAAGGTAGGCCTGTCAATTTCTGCTGATTTCTTTGCCACTTGTACAGAAGATGTGATAAAATTTATACCTGGATGTGATGTCGTTACTTTGCACCTGTAAAAATAAGGTGATTTTCTACCTTTGCATGGTAAGTTTATTTATTATTCATTTCTCTTAAATGTAATGTTAATTTGTTTAAAAGAATAAAACATAGAGACATTGTGTAACCAGTGAACCAATCACCAAACTACAAGAAGAATAGAAAACTGAACCTTAGAGGTCAGCACAAGGTCTCCAAAGATTGGTGTTCAACCCTTTGAAATAGGTCAGCACATGGTTCACTAAATAAAGCATGGAATTACAAAGAAATGAAATCAGCATTAAGAAGTTAACATGATGTGGTTTTCAAAAGCAAGGATGGCTATTGAATTTGTTTTGTGCATCTAATTTTTATTTATTAAAAGACACTTTTTTTATATACTAAAATTGAACCTATAAATGTCTTTCTCTAAAAGGATTTCTAATCTCATTTAAACCGTGATGAGACATATATTTGTAAGTCCAAAATAAATGAACAAGGGAGGTAACTAAAACTAGTGAAAAACAAGGGAGATAACTCAAACTTGTGTTAAGAAAAGGGAGATAATTCAAAATTGTGTAAAGAAAAGGGAGATGACTCAAACTTGTGTAACAAAGAGTAAAATTGAGAATGGAAATGGGGAAACATAAGGGAAACATAAAGAAAACAACACGACCAAAGAGCAGAAAACAGTACCTACAACTTTCATTTTATAAATATTGTTGCAATAAATTTTCGATATTTCAAATTAAGGTTTAATTCTGATATTCAACTTTCAAAAGTCTGCTTGTCTTAAAATACTTTGTTTGTCATCTATGAGGAAGGGTGGTGTATTTTGCAACATCTACAGTCAGACAAAGGTCAAGGCCTATTTTGTTAAAGCCAGACAAGTTTCTCATTATTAAGATGTCAATTGTAAATAAAAAGGCAATTTAAGAAAGATTTCCAGTGTCACATCAAAACTCATATAATCATATACCAGTATTGATAGAAATGTGTATCCTTAGATTCAGATATCAACCCCCTGTAAAGACTTGACTATGTCTAGGGGAATGTTATATATCTAATCTTATTGTCTTTGGTGACAGTTACATGTACAATTTAATGACAGAAATTATCATTTTTCTCAAATCATTTTTTATTACAATACTGTACCAATAAACAGAATCAAATTACTAACCAAACCACCAACAATAACTATTGACAGGGTCAAATTGACTCCTCGATACATGACAAAAAGGCTCAGTGTATCAAACATATTCATGATATTAGGACAAACACAGATTCAATGTCTCTCTGAAAAAATTTAATATAAATTTAATGATAGCAAAACAGTAAAATTTTATCCCTATATTAATTCAGGCAGGTCATTAACACCGAACCTGATCCTTGAGTTACTTATTATTCATACCATCATGGGGACAGCTTGTCAAAATATCGACATGATGCTTCTTTTTACCGTTATCTGAACCATGTCATATCAAAATCTTTTTGTAATCTACCAAACAATACATATATAAAATCAAATGTCCACGCTATTCTATCTAGGTGTCAAACAAAATACGCCCATCAATTTTTAAATTTGTATTCAAAATATTTAAGCAGGTGAATATAGGAATCTGTCAGATTCAATCTTAACGCCTAGGTGGCAAATTGTGTTATTTCAAACGTTTTAAAGACTATGAAAGAGACCATAAGATATGTGAATAGATTTGATCAGATTACTTTACATCTTTCTAAATTACTGGTATCACCTCAGATGGGTCACACTGCAATGATAATCATAGAACAAACAAAACTATCTCAACCAAATATAACACAAATAAACAGGGATTTAAGGAAATCTATCTAACTTGGTCACCTTATTTCTTCATTTTCTTGACCACTATTAATCTTAAATCTTATCACCTATATCTTTCATCTTTACTGATTTAATCATTTTAAACATTAAATTTTTATCATTTATTCGTGAGAATTGAAGTGAGACTTTTTATCTGTAAACAGCCTGACTTTACTAACGATTAGACACTATAATTGTAAGACCATATTTGACCAATCAATTGTTACAATGAATCTTCTTAACTACTTTAGGGCATTTCAATAAGCCATGGTAATACTCAACAATTTTAACAGTTATTGAACATTGAATTTCAATTAATTTAATTGCTCTTTCAAAGTACTTCCTTTTAAAGTACATTCAAATATACAGGCTATTTACCCATCAGATATGAAATATATAACAAAGATCTGGGATGTTTATTTATATACACTCAAGATGCTATTGGGGTTAGGAGGTCAAATATGGTCTTTTCTATTAATAATTATCTATCGGGAGGGAAGGTCAAAAGTGAAGTTTTAAGCTGTACACCAAAATAAAAAAGTTCAATATATGTAGTTTATACAAGTTATGCATGCCAAATGCAAGTTATAATCTTAGTCAATTTACATCTCTGATTGG
This sequence comes from Mytilus edulis, assembly GCF_963676685.1. Lineage (NCBI taxonomy): Eukaryota > Metazoa > Mollusca > Bivalvia > Mytilida > Mytilidae > Mytilus > Mytilus edulis. Next base: position 50,241,944 of record NC_092356.1, on the reverse strand, counting down.
CTAGAACCTTTTCATGATAGCTCACTCTCGCAAAGAATTGACTAGTAGGACAGTTGCTTACGAACGATTTCAGCATAGCTCCCTATGGCTAAGGATTGGCTAGTGCAAGTACCAGCATATTTAATTTTCATCATAGCTTTCTATGGCAAAGAATTGGCTAGTACTGGTACCAGCTTAGTTACCTTTTCATCATAGTTTCCTATGACTTAGAATTGGCTAGAACTGGTACCAGCTTATTAACCTTTTCATCGAAGCTCCCAATGGCTAAGAATTGGTTAGTACAGGTAACAGCTTATTTACCTTTTCATCATAGCTCCCTATGGCTAAGAATTGGCTAGTAGGAGACCAGGCTATACTTTTCACACCAAGAGCATTCTCGTAGGCACTGTACTTTGATACACATCTTCCATCAACTGAATACACCAATATCTTGTACTGTAAATAAAAATTAACATTTTGTATGTCAACATTAAAAAGAGGTATGGATGAGGTTTACAGAATAGAGAATAGTGGGCAAAAAATGGGAAGATAAATTATGAAGAGTAGAGTTAAAATCCTCTATATTGGCATTCAGTGACAAGAATATACTCAGCAAATTGACATCAATCAAATCACAGATTGGTGGCATCAAATATTTAACTTCTCTATTTCATTATAAATTGAAGTTTAATCAAAATAGAAATAAATGCATGAGTACAATATCAGTTTGTGGTTTCACAGGTTTTGATATGCTTTTACCTGCTTTTGAACCAAACACCAACAACAAAACACACGGATTGTTATGAATATATTTTGAAAATGCATATTTTTGCACTTGAAGAATTATCCCAAAGGATAACTTTACTCTGAATGTTCTCCACCCATTTAAGGTATTGGATGAACCAGAATTTGATGAGGCTTACCCTTCCAAAGCACCCGAGATCAACCCCAGTTATTTGGTTGGGTCTGTGTTCCTTAGTCTTTAGTTTTTTGTGTTGTGATTTGTGTACTATTATTTGTTTGTTTGTCTTTTTCTGGTGTTGTCAGTTTGTTTTTTCGACTTATGAGTTTTCAAGTCCCCTGGTATCTTTTGTCTCTCTTTCAAGAAATTAAGGTTTTTATATGTGATTTTGTTGCTTAGCATAGTCATACAGCTAACTATCACATAGAACTTTTCAGATAAGAATCATGTTAAAAAGCATCCCTTTAGATTTTTCGTTATGTGCAAGTAGTTCACTGATGAATATGGACTAACATCATATCATGTGTGTGTTACATTCAGATACAGCACAACAAAATTTTCAGAAAATGAAATTAAACCTGAATACTTCACTTTATAAAAGTTTAAAGTTTACAGAAAATCAAGTTGAACTTTTTCACACACCCATAACTTTGATATACATAAATCGTCATGAAAAAGGGAGAAAATTGAATGTCAACTGCACACATCCGTGTATCAAAGACTTTGTTTCGTTTTTTGGGTCCAAATATTTAAGTACAGTTATACCAGAGACATATATACATGTATGTCTCTGGTTATACTCATTAAATATTTGTACAGTTTTGCATTTTTTACAATAAACTTAATTTGATTCAACATTCCCATGTCCTATAGTCCAAAATAAACTTTAACACTCTATCTTTTTCCATCAATTTTTAAAATAGACCATCTTTTTAAACAGCATAAGTAAATTGGTATATCTGATTTCCAAAGGATCAAAGGATCAATTATTTCAAATTATTTGTTTATAATCAAACCAATCATCACAACACTTTTTGACCCTACATGGGACTATATTTATTTCCGTATTGTACACTGGGCTGATATCATAATATTGACCTACGCCTTAGGACGCATTACATCATGTAATTTTAAATTCAATTGAATTTGATTTATATCTGGTCAAGCTTAAATATTTTAATTAGCATGTTTTCTATCAAATTATCTGAAAAATATATCTCTGAGGCTTTAATTGTTTATTGTGATGGGTTTGAATGAACTCAAGGTTTACCTTGAAACAATTACTTTCAAAATTTTTTTTTTTTTTAAATGAGTATATAATAAGCATGATAAGTGTTAAATTCAGCTACTAAGTACTAACATATATTTGAAGACTTCTCCAAGACTTGCCCTTTAAAAATATCATATTCAAAACTGTTCATGTACTTTTAAAACCTTTTTACTTTTTACAAAACTTTTTTGATGATTGTTTTCCCCATTAAATATAGTTTCAAACCTGAAAAGCAGACTTTGACAATACTTCTTCTTTATAGAACTGCACAAGACCAAAAAATGCACCATTCAAGTTACAAAAGAATTTAAACTGTTGAAAAATCATATACAAACTTAACCCACTTACTAACAAAATGTTTAATTTATGCAGTAAACTTTTCAAACTGTGACATTTTCAAAACCTTTCCACAAGATAGCATGCCTTTATCGATTACAAATTTGACACATTTATTTAATTTTTAAATTCAATGCACTTTCAATGCATTATCTGGTGCAACCCAATAAATAATGTTATCATAATTAAAATACAGGGTGTCACTTTAAATCAACAAATCTATTTAACACCTTGCTTGTCCTAAGTCTGTAAAGTAATAAAAAAAAATATGATTTTCTTTAGACCATTCAGTATTTTGATTCTGGATTAAGGAAATACTAAGCTTGTCATTTTTTAAGGACATATATTTCAAAAAAAATTAACACTACATTCTTAAAAATGCATGAAATATGAGAGGAGTTTTCTAGCCCCCCTCTGCTGCTGAAATGCCCCCAAGTGAGGCTATTCAACCTTAAAAAGTAATCATAAAAATGCATAAATATCACATGATAAGTATACTAACGGCTGTAACTAATTGGTTTATAGATATACATATCTACATTTAATAGCTTATAAAAGTTCATTTGCATGGTATGCTCGACTTTTAAACTTTGGAATTGTGAAAAATTTAATGTCCATGAAAAGTAGTTAATTTTCATTACCCAATAAAGTTTAATACCGTTTATATCTAGGAAAACAGGATGTGTTACTTTTATTTTCTTCTTCTGTCCATTTCTGCGAAATCACAATCAAAAGGGTTTTAAATAGCTGTAGACAGCAACAAAAGTTTCAAAGACTTTTCAAGACGCCTGAAGGTAGGTATATTTACATATGGCATAATTTACCAGAAACTTTTTTTGATAGAAAGTGTACTTCATAATATAAAATATGCATTATAAGTTTCCAAACAATATCTCAAACTTTTTTTAAAACTTTTTCTTAAATTATTAGTCATGAAACTGCTATAAAATAATAAGAGAAAAAACAAAAATTTTGCACAAGTTAAAGATAAAATAAAGATTGCTTCTGTGGATTCTTTATTTTTTCGTGAGTATCAATTTTGGTGAATTGAGGATAAATTTTATAATAGTGGATATAAGATATTTTGGTTAAGCCAAATTGTGCATGCAAGCCTATATATTGTATTTGAACTTTGTTGTACTTTAAATTTTGTGGTTCACCTTAACCAACTAAACCAACAAATAATATAAGCAACCTCTAACATCTAGGTATTGCTTAATGGCATTTCTTACAGGCAAGGCACTCACTGATGGACTTAATCAGAAACATTGGTGTTTTAAAACAGCTTTAGGTGCCAAATGTGGAGCAGCCTTTCAGAACAACTGAGGCGTTCATGTCTTTTCTCAATCTTTGTTTATATGTAGAGTTTGATAGGATGCTGTTTGTTTTTCGTCATTTTTGGTTTTTTTCCATGTATGGTTGTGTTTTTTATGCTTTACTGTTGTTTTTAGTATCTTCTGTTTCCTATCATGTCATCATTTGAATACCCACAAATACCATATAAGTATGACATCATTACCAATATATAAACATTTGATACAGAATTAGGGGTGCACAACAAACATACCATTTTGAAGTAACCTTCATTAGATACCAAAAGTTTAAAGAAGCAGAATATCCGTTTAGATAAAGCTGTTTATAAAATAAAAATAAGAAGATGTGGTATGATTGCCAATTACACAACTCTCCATGTCTATTTAACATTTTTGAAATAAGTTTACAAGATGCTTTTTAAAGTTCAAACTATTGTATGAGTTTTTGCCCTCTTTATGAATATACCAGCCTGGTAAAAAAATCTTACACATATTCTAATGAAACAATGAAAGTATGTGAAAGTTAATACTGGTATTGGAAGCATAACTTTAACTCTCCAACCACTTTGGATAGCCTAAGTAAACTTAAAGACAATTTTCATTAGAAATCTCTTACTTTCTTACATGGCATCAATTGACAATTGATGCTATGGGACGTATGCGCAAGGGCAGACGGCATATGACAGATTTTAAATACATGTTTTAACGTTGTTTTCTGTCAGTTTCATTAGAATGGAGATAACAATATTGTATTTTAAGCTCCGACGGCATCAATTTGGGATTTGATGGTTGCAAATACCCTTTTATTGTCTCCGCTAACTCGTCGCCAGTAAAATTAATTTGCGACCATCAAATCCCTAATTGATGCCGTCGGAGCTTAAAATACAATACAGTTATCTCCTAAATGATACAACCAGAGGATCTGAATATAGAAATAAACAGATGTGGTTAGATTGTAAATGAGACAGCTTTCCACAAGAGACCACAGAAACTAGCAAAAAAAGGTCACCTTATAACCTTCAACAATGAGCAAAGCACATACCATCAAAGTTTGCAGGATGAATCAGCTAAAAAGTGATAGTGTCTGTAGTCAACGTAATAGTCTATGACATAGTGTAAAACCGAAACACCTGTTTCATAAGAGAACAGTACAAATGATAAAAAAACAAATTTTCTCATCAAGTGTTTTCTTTAAAACTCAGACAAAGTTTTCTACCAAAATAAAAGTAAATAACCTTTTGTTAAAATTCTTTTGTTCAATTAAATCTACCAAATAATGCATTATTGTCATGGAAACAGAACTACAACAACAAAGTAATACTATATCTTCCTCCTTTAAAAAAGACAAAATCTCCATCACTTTAAACAAAAAAAATGCCTTTTATTGTTCTCTTCTGTAAAAATAAAAACATTCTCACAAAAAAATATAATGAATAATATACATTGACGAAAACAATATCCTATCTAAACAATGAATACACAAATCTTTTTAAAATGTATTAAAAATTGTTGAAGCGATGCTTCTAATCTCCCGTTTCATTTGCCATAGGGGAAAAATTACACCCGTCAAAATTTAAAAAGATGTTGCGATTAGAAAAGAATCACTCATCCGTGGCAATATCATACTGATCTGTATTAACCAGAGTACCTATTCTCTTTTTTCACAGTTAACTAAATGAAGTGAGAATAAGACAGACCGCAATATTTTGGTGGATTTATCACCTTCTTCCGTCCAAGTAGGAAGTATCATCCGTCCATAAACTCTACGATGCCGTCTCAAATGAATGGGGATTTACACAATACACCTCAAGTGCCAATATGGAACTCCCGTCCAGATCCAAGACTGAATTATCTGCGTTCGCAAGGATATAATAATTACAACATGCCGTCACATAATTATAATCCAGGATGCAGGTTTGTTTACATCTTACTTTCACTATCTACTTTCATTTTTCTCTTTCAGCTGCCTTTCCTTTTTTTATTATCCAGTGTGTTACATTTCAAAAGCAGAGTTAGACAAAATCTGCATTGATCTGTTGCAACTAAAATTACTTTTACTTTCTTATTGGCATTTTAAAAAAACTAAATTCAAATTGGTGCCATTATTTGCATCATATAGGCGAAAAATAATTCTTTTATATCTAAAGTCTTGTATTTCATTTAGCTTTTTTTTGGCCAATTGTATTCTTTTTAAGTAAATGCAATTATAAAAGAAAGCAATGTAAAAAAAGGTGCAAAAAAAGGTGAAAAAAAGAAGAAGAAAAACTATATTCCCAACTGATGTTTCATATTTGCATTTCTACATGTTTTAATAAAAATTTGATTTCCAATGTAGACTTTGGAGAGACAGCACCGTCGACTTTAAATACCAAAGTCATGAATAATATATGAGATAATACCAGATTTCCTCAACATAATCATACTTAGTCACTTTGTCATGTTAAGAAGAGTACTAGAAGTTAGCCTTTGAATTTAAAGTTATAATTCTCTAATACCATTCAAATCTTAAGTCATCTATGTAGGTTGAATGGGATTTAGAAATCTGTTAAGATTCCGATGCAAGAACAAAGGTGCTTGGACATCTTTCTTTATAAAATGACCGGTCATTACAACAAAGATATTTATTATGTCACGTTCTGCTTGGTGATTTTGTTCATGTCTGACACACATGTCAGTCACTAAAGAAATTTTTTCTTGAGGTCATCAAATATTTTTGAAATCAAAAGTGGGCCTAAATCTTTAGGGTCCAGAATTCATCTTAGGCTTGACCTATTGTCCACTTTAAAATAGGATATTTTTGCTGTAGACTTTATTGTAATTTGTGTAGACATGGGACAATTTTATAGCTTGCCATAGAACGTAGTCTAGTGACGAAGACCGTAAAACCATAGCCTACTTTTTCTTTTTCAGTAAATTGACTGTTTCCAGCTTTTTAGCTTGAACATGTTGAATATGTTTGCTTCTGTACTTTTATCAAATTTCAAATGTGTAGGTTGAATTCATTGAAATCGTAATTTAAAGTACACTTTCACGGTCCTCAAAATTTCCTGGAAAAAATAAAATTCCACAGACTACACCCATACCCCATTTTATTATGAGCTTGCCATACAATATACCGTAGACACCTGTTTTATTGCTATGATATCGCAGAAACCTGGTCTACTTTTACTTTTTCAATAGACTGACTATTTACTACTTAAAGCATAAACATCTTGAATAATTTTTGCTACTCTAAAATTTAATACAAAGAGAGTTTGGAGATTTTATGGAATTTTTATTAAAGTATAGGTTGAAGTCAACAAAACAATAAATAATGGAACATTTTCACTATAGACAAAATTTTCATGAAAAACTTAAAATTCAGTAAGTTTAAGTACTTTAACTTTGACAGCTTAGCTATAATTCAGTAAACAAGAAGCTGCACAATATTTTTAAAAAATTTTAAACTACATTAGTAGAAAGGTTTCAGCCTACTAATCATTAGAACTTGCATGTCATTGCTGAAAAACTATACAATTATCATCAAATATCCATACTGTAGTTTATGATCATTTTGTGACCTATTTAATTCTGATTGCTGAATAAGCTATGCGACTGCACATCTTTTACAGTAATCTTGCATGAAATCTTATTTTATGTCAACATAAATCTTCCAGGCATTAAAGAATCTAAATTTATTTCGACACAGTTTATAAATGTATTAAAATCCTTTTACTTTTTATGTCAAAATAAGTATACATTTATACTATAAGCTTTTACTTCAAAACAGTTTATGACAATTTTTCAAGGTCAAGGTTTGTTCTGCTACAAAACCAGTAACAAACGTCATGAGAGCCCTGCTTATACCAAAAACAAAAGAGTAGGTGCTGAAATAGTCAGCCACTTCGAGTAGGTGCTGAAATAGTCAGTCACTTCGGCCTACAATTTTTCATTTAAAAATCAAATCTTTATGTCAAAGAACAAAACACTTACATGGTGTATTCAATATTTAGTTTGTAACATTATTGTTTGCGTTTTTTGACAGTATAAATGATGAAATTACAAAATTTCGAAGCAACATGAAAATTGGTACCAAGGAAATTAAAGTGTATCAACTGTAGTCTAGAGTCTACTGTTTTAAATGCAATGATATGATAGCTGGTTTTTTTTACGTTGTAAAAGAGGGTCATTGGAATTCATGTGTGCAGAAAGTGATTTTATTTAATATTAAACTAAAGTAGTTATACATTTTTGAAATGATTAATTTTACAAAAAATAATATTCAAAACCATTTACTTCTATTGAAATGTGTATAAAATTGTAAGGGTATAGATAAGGCAGTTGAGATGGTAGATGTTACAAGGTTATTAGAAAATACCCAATTATGAAAGTGAAATGTGTAACTTTAGTAGCAAAAAATTGTATTTTTTATGTGCAAATCATGAAAAGTAGTCATAATTCTACTTGATTAGTCTAAATCAGGATCAGTAACATTTTATTTTAAGTGCACAAAAAAAAGTAAATATATATACTCCAAAAAGATTTAAAGTTCCTTTTTGATGTTATAACTGAAAAAGACATAAAGTTTCTTTTGCTCATTGAAAAGCGGACAAAAATCTATTTTACAAATCACATTTAGATACAAGATACAATTCAAACTTCACTGTGATTCTTTCAACTTCATACTTTGTTTGGTCCTTTTAATTTTTTTCTATTCTAACGTCACTGATGAATCTTTTGTAGACGAAATGTATGTCTGATGTCCATAATTTTTAAGCTTGGATAGTTGGTATCTAAAATAAGTTTACTTACTATCAATGTATTTTATGACTGATAAGAAAAATAATGCCCTAGATTATGCTATTACATGTAAATAATATTCAATATTATTATTTCAACTTATAAATGATTAAAATCAAATTATTCCCACACATATAAACTTAATATTCTGTAATTGAAAATGTTATCTCACTAATAGTACTGTCCAAAAACCCAAATGTTTTTATCATATTCACGATCAACAAAGAACCTGTAGGGAGTCTGATTTCTGAACTACCTGAAATTCACATTTTTTAAAGATATGAATACATGTACATTAAAAGACAGAAATAAAGAGTAACCTCTTGATTAGCCATCTATGTATATCTAGATTCAAACTCACATAAAAAGGTCAAAAGTTGACCAGGATGTCAGGTTGCACGATTAACTAATGTATAATGTTATTTTTTAATACCTTTAACGAATTTAATGTATTTATTAATCACAGGTGTTCTTTTGATCAAATGTTCTCATTGAATTACAAAATAAATGTATAAATTTAAAATCAAAAAACAAAATAACACAAACAATCACATGGTAAATTTAAATGTTAGGACTTTTGGTTGCACCTTCATTTAAAGTAGTTATTGTCTATATTGTGATATATAGATATACGAAGATGTGGTATGAGTGCTAATGAGGCAACTCTTCATTCAAGTAATAAATTATAAAAGTAAACCATTATAGGTCAAGTTACGCTTTACAACACAGAGCTTTGGCTCAAATGGAACAGCAAGCTATAAAGGGCCCTAAAAATGACTAGCTTAAAACCATTCAGACAGGAAAACTAAAGGTCTAATGTTTTTCTGATAGACATGGCCAGTGTGGCAAGCTAGATGTAGTTCCATACTTCTGCAAAGATTTTTTTTTTAAAACTAAATAAGCTCATATCAATTATAAACAGTAAAGTTAATTCAACCCTTAAAGATTTTAAGAGACTATTTCTCCAACTGTTTTGATTGGTCAGTTGATCTTGTGAGTTGTACTTTTAAAACAATTTACTACGTAAACATACTGATGTTATCAAGTGCAAAATAGCAATCCCTACCTCTTCATATATAACAGTATCATCATGAAAAATAGTTTTTTTTATTAGTCAAAGTCATGGTAATTAAGTTATTTAGTATAGAAATTAATGACAAGAATCCTGACTAGCAAGCATGCATATGAAATTAACAGCATTTGTCACGCTTCAATAATAGATATTTATGACAAAATCATTATTATTTATGAATTCATAAAATGTTACTTTATTGAAAATTTAGCACAGATCAAAGAGAAAATTATTGAATTAATGACAAATATAGAGGATAAAATCTTTGATTCACTTCAGATATAAGATAGCATAACCCAAAACCTGCTTCACCGATTTTAATAATTGTTTAAAAAAAAGGTCAATAAAAATTATGTCTATAACCAAACTAATACGACTTGATTTATGTCAATAGTAAGAACTTTTATTTATAGTAGTAACATACAAAACAAATAGAATAAAATTTTTATAAATTCCTCTATAAAAATTATCTGAGTTATCTCCCCTTATAAGGATTATATTTGAATCAAAAAAGAAAATGCCCTGGGCCCCTCCCCCCTTTCATGGGAAAAATTTGATTGATTATATAGGGAATCACTGAAGCATGACTGGAGCGGGTCCCCCTTCAGTAAGTCAGTAAGTCCCCCCCCCCCCCCTTAGAAAAAGTTCTGGATCTGCCACTGAAATGCATCAATTCGGACAACTGAAATCCACCCTGCCTCAAAAATTACTGCTTTTACTAAAGTAAATAGACTGATTTTGCAATCAGAGATAGCAAAAGACCCTCATACTTCTTAACTTAAGTTTTATCCCTATAACACATCATAATTATCAAATTTAGAATGGCATTTCAAACAATATTTAAGGAATGTAAGGTGTTTAAACTATAAAACTGTATCCAATTTTATACAGTTTATATGTAAACAAAACAAAAACAAAGGGCTTACAAAGGACTAGCTCTGAATTAAATTACAAATAACGATTTAAAATTCCTCAAAAGTGAGTATATAATGTTGGTAACATATTGCAAGATAAAAGAAAACAGCGTGTAAAACTATGACAACAAAGTTGACGATTTGACACCTAACTGGATTCTTAGGGAGTCAGATGATTATCTATATCAAACAAAACAACCTAACAATGAATGTAATATTTATAAACAGTAGCCTATCTTGTAGATCTACCTTGTTCACTAATTACAGGTGAAAATTTTAACACCTGAACAAGTACACCTTACAGTCATATACTATTGTGTACCTTTTGAAAAAGATTGGGTCGTTTTAAAACCAATTACAATGAATTACATGCTTATTACTGATAATTATTATGTTTTGAATTAATTTTGAACAAATACTTAGACAGTCAGAGTGTGCTGTTTGATGTTCTTTGTCTTAATTTGAAAGTTTAATTATTTAAATTTTTTTTGTCAGGTATTGATGGTTGTAGGGTTTAAAATTTTTGAGTAATTCCTATATTCTTTCTTTGTAGAAGTCAATGAGATTTTGAATTTGAAAATCTTAAGAACTGTTTCTTCTTGAAATGTTATTTTACAGACCATTTGGTTGTGTTACCATTAAAAAGATGGATTGTTACATTGATCAAAGAATATTCAAATGTTCTTTACTGTCCAGACAATGTTTGCTTGTTTTGTGCCTAAGTTCTCCATAGGCATTTTCCCTGTCCAAAATAAACTGCAAATTATTTCATGTAATATAAATATCAAATTCAATCATAGCTTATTTAGTCAAAAGATTGGATCAATTAAAGTGTTGTATTTCTTGTTATGATTTCCTTCAGTACCTATTTACTTCCTTTTTCCCCAATTTCTGTCTTGCCCAATTTTATAAATATTACAAATGTCTAGATTAAATTACATATCTTAAAATAAAATTATGATGTCAATACTCTTTGCTTAATGATATATTAAAATTATAACATACTACTAATAACTTTACAACTGAATAGAAATGATGATATTTAAACTTTTATCATACTATTTCATTCATAAAGATCAAATAAAGGTAATCATTCATAACATTATTGATTGATCAAGGTCAAAGGTCATATGTGTTTGAATTAAACCCAATCGGGTATCAATATATTGTGTGTTTACCTCTTTACATGAGGAACATGATAAGGGTCAAGATTTTCGTAATTATCGAACAACAAAAAGGTCATTTTATCTAACTGTCAAAGACAACTCAAAAAGTTTTCAGCAAGTGTTTGATTTTTTTCATTCTCGTCTTTTTGAATGACGAAGCATACAGGGGTAAGTGTGTATACTTAATATATTTCTCTTTTAAAATTTAAAATTTAAACTTTAAATAGGTTTCACTATGCATTTGTTAAAGGGTCCTAGTTTACAAATAAAATAATGCAGAAAAAGATATAAAGATTAAATCTTCTATACTAACATTAATGGCAGTATTTCAAAAAACAACCTGTATAAATTTAAATTAAAAGGATCGATATTGAGGTCAGTAAAAAATTAAGTTGTCAAATATTGTTGCCTAATATTTTGTTTAAGGTTTTTTCTAATGTTTTTACAAGTATTTTGTAAGTAAAATTTGTAAGAAAAGTATAAATTACTAAAATTGCTATTTATCTGACGAATAGCTTCAAACTATAAACCCCCTTTTGAAATGACCTATTTTCAAAATCACACATAACCAGAGAAAATTCAAAATTTTGTAAGTCCTTATCCTAAATGTAAACATTCATTATGTGGGTGAAAACAGTATAAACAAATACTCTTACAACATTAGATCAGGTTGATAGACCATGTTGACAAAGCCACTAAATAAATATACCCGGCTACAATTTATGGAACATTGCCATGGGTAGTAAAATTATCAAGTGATAGTGAAATTCTACCTGTGTCAACAACATTCAAATAATTATTTCAATAGGCACAAATCCTCTTCCTTGATCCTTGAAGTTGGAAAAGTTTGTGTTCCACAAATTACAAGCCAAAAAAATGGTTACTTACAAATGAAATTTTTCAAGATTCCCCAAAAATAAATACTGATCAATTTTGAAGCGTAAGGGTATATGCCAGTGATCGGTGTAAACAATTTTTTGCTGGACGCCATTAATTTACACAAGAGAGAAGTTAAATACAGAGCCAATCCTTTCTGATTTTCTAGAAGATCATTTGAATTATAAAACAGAAATCTTGTAATGGCTGTTTTTTTTTGCACTTTCTTTGAGATCATTTTGAAAATAAACTCAATAGGGGTCATCATGTTTACCCCTCATAGCCTCTTTTAAACTTTACACACACTAAATTTAAAATCAGTGATCTGAATAATTACCACAAAGAACTGACTAACATCAACAGAAACAAAAGTACACAGTAAAATTTAGCCGATACAATCTATGAATGAAAGAAAAAACAAAAGCTAGGAAACTCAGATAACCCTGACATTGGTTTTTGTATGACGGGTTTATAAGTGCAGTGTAACCTTAAACAATGAAGTTTTTCTAGTATCAGTTTCATCACTTTAGTCCATCTAATTTTATGTCTTGGGTGTACAATGAAACTAAGAAACATTTAAAAAAAAGCTTAATCATGATTGTGACACACAATCAGAGTGACCAAAATTTTTATTTCTATGTAAAAAAACTCATATAAACCTAAACACATCAATGATTTCAAAGATTGATTTCATATTTGTTATTGAAATCTATTTTTCACCCTAAAATTATGATGTGAAATGATGCAAGTAAAGTCATAACGGTTAATTTGATGTTGCCTTCTCTGTAAACAAAATGATTTTCACTGGTGGATGCACCATACAACCCAACCTTTGGTGAACAAAAAATTGTGTACAAAGAGTTATTCATATTTTATGTAAATATTGAAAGAGACGCACACATCATCTTCCCTCATAAATAAGGTAAAGTAACATAAATCTGTTAATTCAAATATTTTATGAGCTCACATTCCTTCGTTTAATTGAATGTTGCTTTTGGATTTTTTTTAAATAAGTTCTAATAAAAGGACACATCAATAATCTGTCATGTTTTTTTTTTAATTCTTGGGTACAGAACATGAAATATAAAAGAAGACTGAAACAAACAAACAAAGATAGATTTCAAATAATTCAAGGTCAAACAATTTGAATTTAACAGTATTCAAGGACATTTTACCCCTGCAATCAGTATAAAGAATTTGTTACAAGTTATGCATAAGCATATATTTAAACGACATTTTATTTGTATTTCATCAAAAAATTTACATATTTGATAAAAATGTTCTTTTCTAAAACCATCTGCATTCATGGATATCAATTAGGGTTCTCTGGAAGAACATATTTTCATCTTTTACCACTTAACTTTTAAAACTGGTCAAATATGTTTTATAAATATTTCAAAAAACAATTGGTTAAGGTGCGAAAAATAAATCATGTTTAAATTTCATTCAACCCTAAGCAATCCTCAATTCACATTATAAATGTGGTATCATAGTCTTATGATTATATTACACAGTAGCTCCATCAAGTGCTTTTATGTCTGATATCAAATTTTCATATCAGTTTTTACAGTTAATTTCTCATATCTTATAAAAAGCTATCTACCGTTAGTTGATATTCTAAACATAAAACATAATTCGATATATATGATATACTTTTTCAGCGTCTTATTCTGAAATTTGATTTTAAAATTTGGAGAGAAGATCTTAAGACAGTATTATGTGACGTAATATACATGATTTGCTGAATATATTGACATTGTTTAAAATAGTATATGTTGCCGGGGTCATCTGTCGGTTTCATCAACGAATAACGAGCTACACCTTCTTACCATATGTGGGGGAAACGAGTTGGTCTGTAAAACCATACCTAGAACATAATCTGCTAATGGTGATAAAAGACGTATATGTGCTAACGCTGTGTTAGTGTTAGACTTCAATAGAATATAAACTAGGACATGTCTTTTGAAACTATCAAATCTAATGATTACAATATTCAAATTTGTAGTTGGTATTACAATATGATAAAATTTGTTATGTGCTCTTTTCAATCAGCATTTTCCAAAGTGTGGAGTCATAGATGAACTAGGTACACCAATGTTGCACAACTGTCAACTAAAGAAACACCCAAAGAAACATTCCAAGAGGTCCTTTTTTCTATAAAACTATAACAGAGATCCTATGTACTTTTATGGTACATCTAGCTGGGTGGCAATTATTTTACAAAAGTGCAAATAAATAATAAAATGTTGAAAATTTGATGTGTTTAATAAATGATAAAAACATTAAATTTAACAATATTAAGAGTACATCAAATATGAAAAAGTTGCATTTTTTCAGCTATGAAAATTTTAAAATCTTTAAATTTAGTATTATAGTTCCACAGAAATAACAGTATAATTTATAATTTGTTGCATATATTGAACGCATATTAAAAAAAAACAAGTTTAAAGATGTAACAACTAGATTTCTGGTAATATTAATCATAACTTTCCTTACACAATCTTTGTGAGGCATTTTTTATTGATTCCAATAAAGATAGGAATAATAAATCAAGATAGGTTAAAATTTCAAAACTTACATTAATTTAATATATAATAGCAACAAATGCAAATTTCGTAATTATGTTCCGGTTATAAAGTAATTATGTTCCAGTTATAAAAATCATGTATAGAACTTCAAAAGAGTTCAAACAATCTTATATCCTGAAATTTTATAACTGTTGAATATAAAACAGAAGATAGCAAAGATTAATGTGAAGAAAAAAATATTTTCTAAAATAACAAACAAAACTACAAACTGGAAGATCCAAGTGTGTGGCAAAACTTTTTAATAAAGTTGTACAATTCTATATACGATTCAATTTTCTAGGAATTAACCATTTCAATTTGTTTATCTATAATTTAAAGAGAAGATAAAAATTTAAGATATCATATAAAATCAAATATCAGACGAAGCCTAAATATATATTAATATTTCATTTAATTAGGTGTTTGTGTAAATGGCATGAATCACCTATGTATCAAGCACTTGTAACAGTAGAATAAGTACTTGCATCATGCCACTGTATTATCTATTCATTTCTAAGGATTTAAAATGCAATATTGTGAAAATTTGTAAGTGATTTTTCGGTGTTAAATAAAAGTTTAAAATTTTAATTAAATAATTAGCTCCTATAAAATATATAGTTATTAACATCCTGAAATTAGATAACTGTAAGATTGCATGTTGCATATTTTTATACAGGGAAAATAACAACACTTTGGAGATAGATTTCTATAAATCATATTGAATTGTTCGTATGTCATACCCCCTAGGTGGGGGTAGTATTACAGGATACCAATACATCAAACTAAAATATATTTAAGTAATTTCATTTTGAAAAGTGCATCCGCAAACTCAGTCAGTCGGTTGAAAGGTGGATGAAAACCGTTTTTTGGTTTAGAGAAGAAAAATCTCATTTCCAGAGGCATGCAAATTTCTATTCAGGAATATTTGAACTCCAAAGCAACACTTTAAAGAATTGAACCTAACTAATTTGAATTGAAATATTTTGAATGGCCCAAATCAAAATTGCACTATCTGCTGGTCAGCTGTCCAGAACATAAGTAAAGTCTGATGGAAATATGTGAATCCATCTTTTAAAATTTTACAGTTCACAAGTACAATTAAACATTGCTCTGTAATGCCTGTAAGATGCTGAAATATATTCTTAAACTATGGTCTACCAACTACTTACACACAAGGGTGATTCCCAGACTCCAAGTACACGTCCATCAGGTGACCATTCAATTCCTGCTAAATCATCTGTGTCTGTTTGAAAGTGCTATAAAATATACATCAAGTCACACTCTATCAATTTCAAACTTATAGTCTATGTCTTTTTTTTTTTTTTTAAATATGCCATCTTATTCATTGATGGCCATATGGACTCTTGTCTGGTCTTAGTGAACAATTGGTTTATAGCTGTCATCCAACCATGACTTCATATCTGCTTTTTCATATTAATCACTAATGTAGTAACTGGCAAAATGTAAAGTTAACAAAGACAAAATCCACAAAAAATGGCATAAATATGGTTGTCTTTGTATTTTGTCTGTAATTTGTTTTATTCAGTGTAAGCATGTATCAGGCTACTGTTTTTTTCCTTTTGAATTGTATCACATGGGGTCTTTTTAATCTTTCTATAAAGTATCGTTTTGCCAATTGTTAAAGGCAGTAAAGTGTCCTAATACTCATCTGCATCCTACCTCTGTAGTGGATAAATGTCTCATTGGCAATTATACCCACCTTTTTTGTCATTATATAAATCCCTCCACTATTAGCAACAGTTGTCTATTGTAAATCAAAATGGCAACATGATTTTGATGATTTACACAGACAGTCTGAATTACTTTTACAAGCTACCTGAACTACAAGGAAAATAGTAGTTCAGACTTACTTTGACAAGCTCCCAGTTACTGCAGGCAAAAATGCTGACAAAATCTTTACAATCCCGTCTCTCTGCTAAAGCCATGTACTTTCCTTCACTGCTAAAATCAATCGCTGAAAGTAAAAAATAAATATAACAGTGGCATCATAATAAACAAATATACTGATTTTCTTTTAGTTTTATCTTGCTCTTGTTTCAATGTTTTTAGCTTGTTCAATATCTCTCTGTCAAAAGGGGATATCTTTTGTAACATCTCATTCTCTGTGTTCCATGTAAGTGGATTTCAAAGCCAAAAAAAAGATTTATAAGATGAAAACAGCATAAACTCAATCAAAATTTACTGTTTTTGTTCAAATAAATTTTCTGGATCATTTAACCTTATAAAATCTTGGAGGTTTCAGAAAATGTGCTTTTCCTGGAACATTGACTTATAGTTGTTAATTTCTGTGTCATTTGGTCTCTTGTGGAGAGTTGTCTTAAAATAGCAATCATACCCCATCTTCTTATTATATTGCCAAAGGGGATAAATACATGATAAAAGATTATAACCAGCCTGAAAAGTACAGTTGGATCAAAAGTCAAACTTGCTGAAAGGAGTTGCAACCTTGAACTATAGATAGTAGTATTCCTTTACAAGATGACCAATTTCGTTCTTAGATTTAATGTAATGTTGTCTAAGTAGACTGAACCCTCAACGTATCGTACTATAGCCTACCTTTTTGACACTGTTTTGGGTACCTTATGTAGGATACTGACTTCGTAATCAAGGACCATACTGTCACTCTTAACTGTAAAATAACATTTTATCAATACATATTTTTTATCAATACATATTACTTCAAATTGTCACTGATTTCAGTATACGTGTGTTTTCATACATGTGATAAATTAATAAAGAGAGTCAATGCCTCTTCAATGACATACAAGATAATATGATATACACTACAAAAAGCTGCTTCAAAAAAACAAAATATTTTCAGAGAAGTTATTTATTAGTAATGAGAATTAACCATCATGTATATCAACACATCCTCCTGCTAAACGAATTAAGAGCGAATTGTACAGAAATAAGAAGACCTCTAAATTGGATGACCAAAAAAAAAGGATAAGTTCCCGTTTTCCCAAAACTGCTAAAAATAAGGTTAAATAGTCTAACAGTTACTTCTTGTCAAATATTTTTTTTATTTTTTACTTTTGTGTCAACTTCTTTCACTTCATTTACAGCTAAATGTCCTTAAAATGGAAAGATGTTGAATGTTGAATAATAGCTACATGTATATGCTTGGGTTGAGACCAATTTTAAAAAAAGAGTTCCAACTTTACAAATGTGTACTTTGGTACATAAAAACTCCAACAGACTGACAGAAGATTTAATAAATGTATATAAATGAGAAAAACTATTCTAGTCACAAGGAAGAAGTTCTAAAATATTTCACTTTTTCTTTTGTAAAAAAAACTATACTTTCAAATATAAAGTTCTGAATGTTCTCCATTGAAGGTAAATCAAGAAAAGATCATCAGATATACAAAGATTATAAAGTAATTTTCATGTCTTAACAGAATAAAAAATGCAGTACTAATAAAAATAAGATGACTATCTTATAGTACTGTTGTGTATAATATCCATAATTCTTCAAAAACAACATTTTCATGCTTGAGCTCCAAGCCCCCCCCCCCTTTACCCCCCAAAAAAAGTTGATGAGAAATTTTTTACAACTTACTAGTAGTTGACAAATGATATAAAACAAGAAGTTAAATACCCCAAAAAATCCTCATTTAAACATCTATGTATATGTGGTGGTGTTTAACGACCTTGACTGGCCTTTCAGCCCTCGCACGGTCGGCTCGGTGCCCGAAGGCGTTTGGTGAGCTTTAAATATTCTGGAGCCATGGGTCAGGAACAAGTAGTGGAGGTCGCAATATGGAGGCCGCCATCTTGGTTTTGGTGAGTTGTTTTTGGTTTTTGACTATTTTGTTGTTTATTCTTCACTAACGGCTGCTTTCAGGGCCAGTTTGGTCAGCTTGGCAGCCCGCTAGCCTCGATGATGGATTACTGGTAGATGATCTCGGACGTAGTTCGAAAGATGACAGGAAGCATTATCAGGACCAAAGCCGTGAGGCAGTGAATTGAAGGTCGTATCACCCAACAGCCTAGGATACAGCCCTCGGACGTTTTTAAACATCTATGAAGCCACCTTAAATCTTTTTAACCTCACATGAATTTTAAATGATTCTTATATCAGAAGTAACAAAGAAAGATCAATTTGGTCAGTGCCCTCTGACCCATTAAACTAAAAAAATATATAGTGTCAAGTTTTTATAATAACCTACCATTTATTTACATTATGGTTTAAAAATATATTTTATTTCATTTTTTTGGATCATGGTGACATGTCATCGTAATCAATATGGGCTACTAACATTGACTAATGGAGTAGACAACCGACAACAAAAACTCCAATACCAATTTCTAGGTGTGACTGTAATTTTCTATAGGTGTTAAAATCAACCATCAATACCAATATTGTTCACCCTGTCATAAAATTACATGATGTTCCGATGATAAAAGTGAAATAATTGTCCGGTATTGTCAACATACAAACATAATTTGTGGGTTCAGCTTTCTATAATACGACCCTTCAGGTTATATACTACAGAGTTGTAAAATTATTTAAAAGTCAGTGTGTTCAAATCTATCAATTGATTGCATTGGAATCTATAGCTTTCAGGTTGAATGTTAAATCAGTTTCTGCCGAAAAATGCTTAGCGTGATTAAAGAGGATGTCAGGTAAGAGAATTTTATTTTCCTACGAGAGCCTCTAGACTATGGATCACTTATTTTACAGGTTTTTTTTGTAAAACTATCAAGTTAAATAACTACCGTAAAAAACCACAAATTCAGCTTTGAAAGGAATTTTTCAATTAAAAAGTAACCGTGTCTTTGTTGCATGTGAATGTCAATATTTTTTTTAAAGTTTTAATGGGAAACATTGATTTAATTCAATACATAAAACTGCATGTGTGCAGAATTAGATGCAAAGATTAGGTTATCAAAT
This sequence comes from Mytilus edulis, assembly GCF_963676685.1. NCBI lineage: Eukaryota > Metazoa > Mollusca > Bivalvia > Mytilida > Mytilidae > Mytilus > Mytilus edulis. Next base: position 50,222,012 of record NC_092356.1, on the reverse strand, counting down.
GACATATTTATGACTGTTTCTTGTGCATTCATCTTTGTTTTTATCATGCAGTCTATAAGTAGTGTTTAAAAGATATATGCTAAAAAAATAAATACTTCTTACATGTACTTTTTTCAGAAATCACGCATTTATGGTCACCCTACTTTATTTCTATTGTATCAATTATGAGAGATAACCTATAAATAAATAAAGCTCCATTCATACTTTTGTTCATTGTTAAAGGCTGTATGGTGACCACTTGTTGTTAACTACTACCTCATTTGGTCTCTGGTGGAGAGTTGTCTCAATGAGTTATCAATCATACTACAACTTCTAACATTTTATATACTTACATTAAAATCAGCTGTGGTTAAAATATGTCTGCCATCAGGACTCCAATGGACACCACATAGCCCTGCAGAACCTTCATCTATTTTACAGTTCCAGTCAGGCTGTTCTATTGACCATACCTACAATAAAATATATACAATTTTTATACATGCATTTATGACTGTATAAAGCATATATTAGAAAGCCTTTTCTTACCATAGTACATGTCCTTTCCAATGAAGGCTGTAAAGAGGACTTTTAACAAACTAAAAATGGCAGTTAGGAACTTGAGGAGGATTTTAATTTTTAACGAAAGTCAATATATTGTCTGTCCTTTACTTTTAAATGCTGTATCTGAGTTTGCTAGAGTAATGATAGACTTACATGTATATAGAGTTAACTCCCCTGTAGTAGATTTAGAGTTCTTACATTGTAGTGTGGTAGCTTTTAGTTTTATCAAAAAAAAGTTTATATATATGAAAATGAGAACTAAAAATATACAAGTGTGTTGCATATCAATGATTTAACAACCTAACTTATCAAGAATTATGACAGCTAGAGATTAAAACAAAATCTCATTAATATATAACTATGGGAACCTTATTACATTGCTAATTATAGCATTTGATAAAACTTTGAAATTATTTAAATTGTTTTAATGATGATAAATTTTAAGGACGCAAATTATATTCAACATTAGACATTAAAAAAATTATTTGCAACTCTTATTATAAACCTAAAACTTACAAAAAGATATTGGACCTTTCATTAATAACTAAAAAATCCTCTGTTTTTCAGTGATGCCTAAATGACCAGTAGCCTACTTGGAAATTTAGAATATAAAATGTTATTTAATTCATAGAAACCTTTTACTTTTACAAATCAAAACTTTTACTGAAAAATGTAAAGATGCCTGTGAAGCAATATGATGAGTGATTAATGTCAGAGAATCATTTTTTTTGTCCTGGATATATTCTTGGCTTGGTGTGTTTATAATAAATCATTCTTATAATACTGTCACAATTTTAGGGGGCTTTTAATTTTAAAATCACATTCAACATAATAACTTAGTAACATTTGAGAACCCATGATAACATATTTAACCAATCTTTTACTGCAAATTACATCTTATAAATATCCTTTATGGAAACTTAAAACTATACTTTTGATCTTTTTTTAAAGTTAAATTGTTGTACCCTGCTGATTTTCAAATAAGATATTAAAATTAAAATTAGGCTGTGAAGATATAAAACATTAGTACAAATCCAATGAGGGCCTTTATCTCTTTCATCTCTTACTTAGGGTATAAAATTAAGTGAATAGTTTTCTCATTTGTTTACATATGATAAAACTAGCACCTGTTGTGAGAGAGAAAGCGAAAGTACACACACCATGCTGATCACACAACAGGGGGGACAGTTATATACGTATTCCATAGGTGTGTAATTACAATATAGTATACTTCAAAGAAGGGGATCAGATGAACTGGTGTTAAGGTGTTTATCAAAATTTACCACCTCCCTGTTGATAGGTTAAGAGATTTTGTAAAATTACTTACAAATCTGATTCTAATCTGATTAGCAATACATTGTTGTTAATTTATATTACAATACATCAAAGGGGTTGTTCCTATTTACATGAAAAAGACATTGTATATTTTAGGTGGAAAATATATCATATTGATCCTTATTTATTTTTTACATATTTATTCTTTTATCTTTTTATCAAGATTAACAATTATATGGATTATCAGGATTTTTATTTAAAAATAAAATCAAAATTAATCAGCTGGTAAAATAAAAAAGAAATAACTTATTTATTTTCTTTTGAAGTTGCCAAATATTTTTAAATAAAAAACATTTATCAATTGTAAATGATTACAATAGGTGTCAAAAATTGAAAATATTAGAAAAATAAACAAATACTGCACTTTTGTTTTTATTGCTAATAAATAATCCATACTTTTACATTGAATTTAGATTAAGTATACAAGATGTCAATAAGTTTTTATGCTGTCATTTAAATAAAAAAAACTTAAGTAGCTATAAGTACTAAATATTAACAATGATTTTGGTCTTAAACCAACTAATTGACAAACATTAATTTCATATTTTCTTAACATAATCTAAATATGAAAGATTAAATAAGTACAAGTTTACAAATGCATACAATTTTGTTTTTAAACCTATGCTTACTCTTAATTCAATTCAGCGAAGGAAAGCTAATTTTAGAAACAAAATTTCATTGAATTTCCCAGATTCATTCATAATCAAGTACTTTTAAAGTACTAGGCAATATAGGAAAGGTGTACTGACATAAGTAGTCTCTAAACACATTAGCTCCATGGAGCTTTCGTTAGTAGAAGCCATATTAACTATGTGTATCAGTGAGAAAAATGTAAAAGCATAAAAATATAGTATATACCAATACACATAATTAACAGCGCCTGGTGATGTTTGATAGCCTGACCGGTTTCGGTCCATAAAGGACCTTCATCAGAGGCAGAATGGTGGATTAATGTTTGCACCCTATTTATATAGATATGGTAACCGGCGGTTGAGTTAACCGGCGGTTGGGTTAACCGGCGGTTGCGTTAACCGGCGGTTGCGTTAACCGGCGGTTGAGTTAACGCAACCGCCGGTTAACGCAACCGCCGGTTAACTCAACCGCCGGTTACCATATCTATATAAATAGGGTGCAAACATTAATCCACCATTCTGCCTCTGATGAAGGTCCTTTATGGACCGAAACCGGTCAGGCTATCAAACATCACCAGGCGCTGTTAATTATGTGTATTGGTATATACTATATTTTTATACTTTTAAAGTACTTTCTAATTATTAAAATCCCTAATTTGACTGAGGAAAGCACTGCTTTGTCCCATTTACTATGTATAAATCTACCCCATCCCTTTATTTTTTCAAATGGGAATTTCAGACTCCATCAAAAAGCAGATTTCATATAAGAGGAGATAACTCTAATTGACAATTTAAAGAAGAAAATATCTTGGCTTTTCAATTATATTTATTTTCATTTTTCTTCAAATAAAGCTGTATTATTATTACAAAGTACAATAAGTCCTACTTTTAAACAAATACCATAAAAGTGTCTATTTAAATCGATTCAGTTTGACACAAAGGAAGGTCAGTATATAAGAATTCATAACAGAAAACAATTTAATAATGTCAAACTTCCGAACAATAATCTTTTTAATATGTTAAGATTTAAGGGCTTTCAGTGCATATGTCACTGGTACATAGTATTGAGATTACAATTTAGATGAATACATTACAATTATGGATTGTATACTAAATCTATTTTCTATCACTTTTCATTATGAATTGTATAAGATAATGATGCAATGCTATTTAAATCCCATAAGATAAGGCATTTTAATATCTTATTCATTGCTCTGATAGATATTTTATGCAATTTTCAATAATATTGAACAACCATATCTTGATTTAAATAAAGAAGGGAACTTAGAGTAGAAGTGGGAAAAGCAGTCTTGGCTCCCCTTTCGTATTTCGTAGAGGTAAAAATCCATAGTACAAAAATGATAAAATGAACGACAATGCTTGCAAGGTTTGAATATCTTTTTATTGTGTTAATGCATTGTTTAGTTGTTGCCTCACTTATTTATATCCAAAATTTCTTTCCTAATTTTTAATACATTTGTACCCTAATTTTGAAATAAAGCATATTGTATATTGTATCCTTTTCAAATTAGTTTCTAGGTATTAATCTGATGTTCAGCAGTTGTCATTTGTTGATGTCGTTCATAAGTGTTTCTCGTTTCTCGTTTTTTTTATACAGATTAGAAAGTTGGTTTTCCCCGTTTGAATGGTTTTACATAGGAATTTTTTCCATAACCAGTGATTTCCAATAATAAATACATGCATTAATTTCTGAATTTACAGAACAAATTTACAAACAATGAGATAGGCTGCGATCAATTGATGATGTCCAACACTAACCTGAACTACACCTCTCTTGTATAAACCACACAGAACAAACTGGGAATCTGAGGACCACTGAAAATAGAAAATATATTTATTCTTTCTATACCAAAATTTTATTTAATATCTTCATATGCATAATCCCTTATATTAATTTTTTTAAATTCATTCTTGACTATGGCAATGTTTAGATTATTTCCCCTTCATTTGCAAGTATTAACTTCATGAAATAGTTGTTTATATAAGGGTAACATATAATCTATCCTATACTTCTAACCTTGGCTCAGCATTGCAACAAACTAGTACTAGCTCTTTAAAATGCTCTTTTTAGGGAACTTGCTAGAATTAAATGCAGGATTCAGTAAGATAAAAATCCTAAAATTTGTGGATAAGATTTTCAATGTCATCTTAAAACTTTAAAACCATAATAGCAAAGTTCACATCAACCTTTTTGGCCCCGTTTTTATTGCTTAGAAATATTAAACAAAATCTTGAATTCATAATGCTTATGCGATTCATCTCCTTTTAAAAGTCTGACAGCTAAACTTGAAGAAGTATCTGCTATAGAAACATATAGTACAGGGTTTATTTATATTTTCTTGGGTTTTCTTGATCTATTTTTAAAAGTCTATGTTTAGTATGCTGCAATCCTGCCCTGTTTCTTAACAAACCTCTATGCATTGTATGGTATCAAGGCAACTGTATAGATTCTGTATTTGGAATGTATCTACATCTCTGACAATCAGACGAAATTCTACAACTGCAGCCTGAAAAACAAGGCAACCATTATTATTTAAGAATGACATAAGCCATTCAGATTGGGTTTCTTGTTTTAATTTGTTTGGCTTTTTTTCATGTTGGATCTTTCTATAGATTAATATATGTTATGATCATTGTTGAAGGCAGTATGTTTACATCCATGTCATATGTTCATAACAGTTCTGTGCATTACAGGTTTTACTTATGCAAGTTGGGTTCAAATTTTACAATGTGCAGAAGAACAACACAATATTAGATTTCAGATTCTAAGAGAGGAACCGAAGCTTGCAGTGAGGCAAGTTTTTTTGGCTTAAAGTTGAAGGCCTCACTGTGACTTTGCGATGAAGATCAGCAATAAAAGTGCTAACTGTGTAACCCTCTTTAAATAAAGAATATTCCATTGCTATGTTTTTGGCTTAGAGTTGAAGGCCTGACTGTGACTTTGTGATGAAGATCAGCAATAAAAGTGGTATTACATTGCTATGTTTTTGCTGTGCATGTACTGATTTTGTGTCATGGATAGACACATCTTTTCCTTCTGTTGTATTTATTCAAAAGTAAATTTATAATATTCATAAATCACACATGTGTTATCACCTAAATTCCAACAACTCTGCATTTAACAATGTTAAAGGAAAATATGCCAAATGTTTTTTGTCTGACACCCTAGCTGACATATTTTTTAAACATCAAATTTTAATGCCTAAATTGCACCCAGTTAACAAAGCAACAAGCAGCATCATAATTAATAATTTAGAAATAATAATGCCACAATTATTATTTTATTTAACAAAAACAGTGTCAGACAAAATATTTGTTATCCAGTTGTGTAGACATTTAAAATAATATGTGTCAACAATATGAAATTTTAAGACCTTTTTGTTTAATTTCTTTAAAACCATAATTATGTATTAATTTGTGTTTTCTTAAGACTAATCCAAATAAAATTACTTTGTTTTTCTTGCATTAATTTTTTTTTAATAAATGACTGACATTTGTAACCCTTTATTATATTAAATCTTTATATAAACAGTACACACATTGTTTTCATAATTATGCTAGTTGTGTATGAAAGTTTTATCAAAAATAAAGTTTTAAAAAAATCTTAAACTACAAAATTATGTACAATATGAAAGTGAATACAATCTTCACTATAATTTCTACTGCTTTTTTATTGGCTTAGAAAATCTTTATTTTATTTATTGCAAAGATCACACAAGCCTACTACATTAATTAGAACACAAGCCAATTACTTAAAAGCAAAACAAACTAATTACAATGATTGGAAAATAAAAGACACAATTTAATTAGCTTGATGAAGTGAGTTATAGTTCTGAGCTTTGCAGGATGCAAACTATATTCTTTCTTTGAAGTATATTGGAATACACAACTGAAAGGGGAATTAAAAAATATGAAATATTTTTGAAAAAAAAAGACAAACAATAATCACAATAATTTTGGTATTCTCAGTTTATGCATCAATGTATTGTCTATTGAAAAGTTGTCTCCGGCATTGACAAACATTGATAAACCCTTAGATTTGGAATAAAAATAGTGTTGTAAAGTATCCCATTGTCATTTCCTTATATACTCATTCAAAAATAGGAATATGTATGTATTATATTTTGTAAATATGTGATTCAGTTAATCCACATAACTGCAGTTGTAAAATCATTTTTTTTTTACTCAAACTAAACTTATTGTCATTGTTAAAAAAAAACACATAAAAAAACAACTTTTAAATGATTGAAAATAGCCCTGTCCATTTAGAATATTTTACGAAACATACAAAATATTGCAAAAAGTTTAACTAAAAAAGCTGATTTCTTACTTAAATATTAAGTGTTGATATAATAAGGAAGGTAACTTATTAAAAATATATAAACTCCATCATTTGATTTAACGTCCTAGATTCTGACACATTCATTTGTAAACAAGCTTTTTCATAGACAGATGTGAATCTTACCAAATATTTTCCATCAGGAGAGAATTTGCAGAGCTGACTTGTTTGACGGAACAGTTCAGAAAAGTTCATATTTGAAAAAGTTTATTTTTTATTAAATGTCATTGAAGATTTAAAGATGTTGAAGTTAATTGAATACACAAACAAGTGTCAACATGTGATTTCCGCCATTTTGAATACACCGCCAAAAATATTCATCCGACAAAAACAGCATCAATGCACACATGCAAAAAAGTTTTCCTGTGCTGAATAGCGTCTTCAAACAATCGAATTCTCAATGTTATTGTTTTCACACTTCCATAACCCACGTGGAGCGAACACAATAGGTCATCAATTTGTTTTTACAAGGAACTTCTACTCACAAGACGGTAATCTTAGGTAATCTTTTTCATCGCACCGGCTGAATTTTGATTGGTCAACCAATTAACCCGTTAATCCCTTCAGGTGAATAAAAAATGAACGGTCACCGAGAAAAAGTATCATTTGTCATTCTCATCTCACCACATTAATTAGAAAAGGTAAGATAGATCCTACCTTGGATAGTTTAATCAATGGATTTTATTTTGTGTATTGAAGTGTGCAATATGTTGTGACGTGTTTTCCCGCGGTTGCAACCCGGCCATTATTTTATTTACATACCACGTGGTTATATGGAGGCTTCCTTCATTCGAAGTGTTTGTTTATATCTAGTATGGTTTGAGTGTTTTATCATTATCTTTTCATGTTCATAATCGTAAGTAAAGAATTGTTGTCGATACAGTAAAAATTGTTAAATTATAAAAATGTCAAGTTGAAAAAATGCCACTATTTATTCAAGTAGTTTTTATCAAATTGTATTTTTTATAGTTCACAAAAATGCCTGTCATCAAAATTTAACATTTATGATTTGAGATTTAGGAATGTGTAAGTCTAATAAATGTGTTTCCTAAATATGTAAATTATTAAGTTGTTGCCAAAGTTGACATTACGTGTATGAAAACCAGCGACATTAAGTGGATATTGTATATTTTTTGTGTAGGACTTTTTAATAATTTTGGGATTTATTTTACTTGAATTTCTGTAAACTTAAGTTTGTTGTTTTATATATTTGTCAATTTTAAATGTATAAGTGATTGGAGAAATTATATGAAGCTTAAATTATCGAAGGAGTCATCCAGTAAAAGATGTATATAGACATTCTAACGGTACCTGTATGACTTTGTTGTCACACATGGGTGGTTATACAGAACAGTACCATTGGTCTTTCATACTATCAGCCATTTACTATTAGTGTGTGTAGTCATTCAAAAATATTTTTTGAAAGTTTTACCTGAGATGATCCATAATGATAATGAATTGAATAGTTGAGGGTAAACACAGCAAATGAAGATTACAATAAGGGTGAATTTTATATTTGACAATTCGCATATTTAAGTTTGAGACCTCTTACTCTTAGAAAGTCAACAGTTGATTTAGAATGATGTTTTATTATTATGTTTTATTTATTTGCAGATTTGGAAAGTTCACTCATCATCACCCCATAATGTCACAAGCTTCAGTTTCAACTACATGCACACCATCAGGCCCACCAATGAGCCAGGAAACATTTGAATATTTATGGAATACTCTGGGAGAGGTCACACAAGAAGGGTAAGTACATGTTCCTCAGTTAAATTGCATAAAAAAATCTTATGTCAATGATAGCAGAATCAGTAATGTTAAAAATCAAATGTAATTTCGGATTTATTTTTTTGATAAATCAAAGTAAAAATGATGTGCAAAGAAAATAAATAATAATTGTAAAAAAATATGTTTGAAAATTATTATTAATTGATATTTTTATTTTTAAAGGGGATACACAAACATCACATCTAAAGAATCAATCGACTATGCATTCAGTGAAGCTGAGGATGAAACCAGTATATCTGTTGAGAAATACAGGATTACATCCAATGATTCCATTTCAGACTTGGTAAGATTTTTTTATTTTTATTTTATTTATTCTTTTTCTAAAAAAAAATTCTACTTGAAGTTGAATCTCAATAATTTAAATATTAGGTCCTTTCTTTTAACTACTAATGGCATAATTTTGATAAAAGAATAAAAAAAGAATTATAAATTTTTGTAAATCATTTGTCTGTTGTGATAGAGATCTATTACCCATGTTGTCAATTTTGCATTAGGATCTTTTTTACAAAAGAAAATTAATTTCACAATTGTTAAAAGATTACATGCACATGAGATGTCACACTTAATAACTAAATTGGTTAAAAGCAAAAGTTTATTTTTAACATGTCATTTGATGTCTCATAATAAAAAAATGACAGATTTAAAAACAACAGTGATTAGCATTGTACAAACATCATAAAGTTTTCCATTGTTTGATTTAAAAAATGACATTCTCAGCTTGTATGAAGATATACACAACAGAACTGTGTAACTGTTTGTTTACAGTTATGTAGTTGTGTTACTCACTTATTAAATTTGTTTGCATTTGATGAAGAGTTTATCATTGTCAGAATATCTCACTGTCCCATTTAACAGAATATTGATAAAAGCTAAAATTTAAATTGTTAAATAAAATCAGCCTTTTATATTAAAAATTTGGATAAGATGATTTAAAAGGTAGGATAAAAATATAAAAATCAATCTTCATATATTGTAAATAAAGTTGTCAACATTGCCATGCTGTTTTGCTATAAATAGCCACAAGTATTTTTACCTGGTAACCATGACAATGTCAAGCCATTGGTTTTATCAATGTATTGAAAATGCCTCTTCAACATTTATAGATTATTGGTTTTCTCGTTTACCCTTATTAATATTAATTTGTAAATTATAATAATGATTTTTTTTCTTCACCTGAATAAATTTTTACAGGTGAGCTCAGGTAAACCTTTAATGTATTCACATATATATAACAACTGATTAACGTGTATGACAGGTTCGAACAAGTTGCTAATGACAATTGTGAAAAACAAGACTTGACTTGTCTATATTTACTTCATTTACTAAAGTATAAGTCAGTTTATATCAGAGAAATGAATCAGTAGTGACACAAACTTTTGTGTGGTTTTTATTTTAACGTCTGTGATATATTTATTATTCTATTCCGTCCAAATATGATCAAATTTGAGAGAACAGGATTTACAACCTATAGGGTAAGAGATCTTCTGTACATGTTTAATTTCAATAGTAAATTGCGTCTTAGCCTTAAAGTTTGTTTTTTATAATTTAAAATTTTTCAATGTAATATTCATGTTTAAAAAAAAATACTATTCACTGTAGAGTAATAAGTGAATTGTCCTTCTTGTAAACGAACATTTCTTATATTTTAAATGGAACTTTTCATGAAAACACATGGCTCTCTGGGTAGGTCAGCTAGTTTGCTGATCACATCAAATATCTCAGTAATATAACTTATTTTTAATACTAATTAATTTATAGGGAAATTTTGTATTTTTTTTTAATGATCATGAATTTATATTTAATTTTAAAGTTCACTGTTTCAATTGAAGTAATTAAAGAATAAATTCCCTGTTAAAATTTTCTTGGTAACATCATTCCTAAAAATAACCTAGATCTCGGACACTCTATAATATACCCTGATCTATAAGATAGGTACAAAGGTAAAAAGATTTCTCATTATCACCTAATCATTAAACGATAAAATATTGAAATTTTATGCATCTCTGTCCAGGTGTGCTATTAAATGATTGGTCAACATAAATAATTCAGGGAAACTAATGTCAGCTTCAGTATCAGCAACACATCTAATAATAGATAAATCAATACAATCAATTTATCATTTGCATATTAAGTGAATTTCCTAAATGGAAAGAAGAAAATGGTCAATTATTTATAGATCAGAAATGCTTTTGGCTGATCAGGTTGATGAAACTGTTAATAAATTAGCATGAAGTGTGATTAATAGATTTACACTTACATGATGAATATCAGACCATGTGAGAATCGATTAAACCAACTTTATGACCAATCTTCAGAATTAATCTTGTGCTTAATTAATGAATGTGAATCACGATAGGCTAGGTCCACCCTTCATACATAGTCATGTTCTATGATACAGAATGTCCATTTGAGGTAAAGCACTAAAAATAGTTTCTGCGTAACGAAACAATATGTATTTACAATAAAAATATTATTCATGATGGTTTTTTTTTTCTTTTCAGTTGAATCCTATCATAGGTCAAACGACTACAGCTAGCTCTATGAGCCCTGACAGTCAGACCAATATCATCGGTAGCTCTGCATCAAGTCCTTACAATGATGTAAGTATTCTCATACCTTTAGGTATATCTGAATACCTACTCTCTTGGTGAAAGTATAGTGAATAAGATTATCAAATGAACTAAACCTAAGATATCAGAAAAGAGAAATCAAACAAAAAATGTCTTAAGATCATTATAGTATGATAAAACTATTAAGAAAACAGGAAGCAAAAAAAGTTAAAAAAAATATCACTAGTTTGACTTTGACAGCTGTTGTATCTTCACTATTTCCTTTATAGAATATAGTATATAATGTATATTTTTCTTTCTTTCAGACAATCACATCACCCCCACCTTATTCGCCTCATACTAGTATGCAGTCACCTATCCCCTCTGTGCCATCAAAGTAAGTCATTTAGTCGACAAATTAAAATATTGAAATTCTTTAATGCTAGTTTTGTGTATGATATTCTAGTACACAAAACCGTTATTCATCTGGGCGCATTGATGCGAAACCAACAAAATAAAATAGGCATTCATGTGTTTGTATTTATATTTATTGGTGTAGAAGAATAAGCCGTAGAAACAAGCTTTAACCTGAAACACTTTAAATCTTATATAGGTAAATACAGGTGATCAGTGGTTTGTGACAAAGATATTGAAAGGGTCAGTAAAGGGGACTTTGAAAATTAATAATATTTTCCAAGAAAATGATCCTCATTTGTTCAAGAACAAGAAATTAACTTTGTTCGATCACCAATTACGATAACTAAATGAATTCATATATTTAAAGAAAAGCCCTAGAGAAATTTTAAATAAATTTCCCTCAAAGTACCTCATTGATAATATAAATATTTAAAGTATTGAATTTTTATGGTTGTTTGCCAAACTATTCAATAGAATTGTTATATTTAGGATTTGGAAGTTCATACAATGGACAGTCATTTTTTTGTGAACATAACAAAAGCCCTTCCTACAGATCAAATGAAAGTAAACAATACCGAGAATATTCTTTTACCAATTTTATAGGTCATTACACTATCATAATATTTGAAAATCAATTATCTATGTTGTTACACAATCTATTAATCCAAAAGTAAACTATCCAGAAATAGAGAATTGAAACTTATCTGAAGTAACCATTTATATTTAAAAGAGAAAATAAGATGGGTCTGTCACAGTACTTTGATCACTTGTTGAAAATAATTCCTAAAGTAATATCTTCTAACTTTTGCCTCATTTCTTATGGCAACATTCCCATTCAGTAATTTTTTGTGTTTTCTCGATTAATGAAAAGTCATGATTTACAATATAAGTTTTATTTTACAGCACAGACTATCCCGGCGATTATGGGTTCACCATTTCATTTTCTCAGCCATCAAAAGAGACCAAGTCTACCACATGGACAGTAAGTATTTTCCTCAATCTTAAAAGACTTTTTATAAATCAGTTTCATTCAATTAATTCAAATTCAATAGTAATATATTTCATATAAATCTTCATATCAATGTTTTTGTAAGAAAAATACCTAACAGTATTTTGAACAGCATCTTTTAACATTAATAACTTCGTTAAGATAATATTTTAATAATACTACAGTGAAATGTACTTCCTAGTGTATGGTTATAATATTATATTCTCTTTATTTTCAGTACTCAGAGTCACTTAAGAAATTATACGTCAGAATGGCAACAACTTGCCCAATCCGATTTAAATGTTTGAGACAGCCCCCACAGGGATGTGTTATTCGTGCAATGCCAATATTCATGAAACCTGAACATGTCCAAGAACCTGTAAAAAGATGCCCAAATCATGCCACATCTAAAGAGCACAATGAAAGTAAGTAGTTATCAGTAAATTGTGGGAAATTTTCTTTAAAATTAACTCTTTGATGTTTTGTTTAATTTATTTGTTGTTGAAAATATGTAATATTGACAAAAAGAAGACAGTTGATAAAATCCCTCAAACTGAATAACAGATATATTGATTTGTAAAAAAAAAAATGTGTCAAAAGATCTGTTCTCAGATAATACAACATAATTTTAATCTGTAAACAATTTAAAAAAAATAAAATCTTTTTAATCAATATTGATATTTGTTGTTAACAAGTGATTAATTAGATAATTAGTAAGCCCCAGGTAATTAGGTAATGTTTACCTGTACAGGTAAATCACTTCTGACTTATCATATTGTACAAGGATTACTTACCTTAATCCTGTAACTGGATTTATAGGAAACCAGATTATAACTGGTTGCCTGGGGAGAGAGCATTAGGTTCAGGAGACAGATCTATGTTTCCATCACCTTGCAGTCTGCAAGAAGTTAATTACATTATTGGTTTAAGAGGATTAAAAGTACTCATTGAGATAATTGATCTTGTGTCTAGTTATCTCTCTAGATAATGGTAGATTTGTCTGGCTGTCAGGTGATAAATTGATATAATTATAACTGTATTATGACATAATTCTTGCACAGCTGATTTGATACTGAGAAGCATATTAAAGAAGATGTAAATATTTACAAACAAAAGCAATCTTGAGTTTAATTTCATATTTTATTAAAGTAGTATTACCAATATTTTAATTTTTATTCTTTTCTTTTAGATCATCCAGCTCCAACACATTTATGTCGATGTGAGCACAAACTTGCTAAATTTGTTGAAGATCCATATACCAGCCGCCAGAGTGTTCTAATTCCACATGAGATACCTCAAGCTGGCTCAGAATGGGTCACCAATTTGTTCCAGTTCATGTGCTTGGGGTCATGTGTAGGAGGACCAAACAGAAGGCCTATTCAGATTGTTCTGACTTTAGAAAAAGAGTAAGTTTAAGATCATACATTCATTTGTTCAATACTCGGTCAAATTTAATATTCTAAGAAATTTAATACATTTAAAATTAAGAAATCAGCTAAATAGATTGAAGAAGATTAAAAAATACATTTTCATCTTATTTAATAACATGTTCTAAAGAGAGGCTAATTTTGTGTAATTTGGCTTTATATAAGTAATCTTTTAAGAAAACTTCAAGTTATTACATTAAATTTTATTTTTCAGTAATCAAGTGCTAGGTAGACGGGCAGTAGAAGTTAGAATTTGTGCCTGTCCTGGGAGAGACAGAAAGGCTGATGAAAAGGCAGCTCTCCCACCATGCAAACAGTCCCCAAAGAAAGGTAAACAATAATTACTTATGATATTTAGTCTTTAAAAATCGAGCTTAATTACAGGAAGAATGAAAACAGTTAGTTTATTGATAACTGAAATAATTATTGAAAACTTCTAGTATTGAACTGAAATTATAATTAAAAAACTTCTAGTATTGATCAAATTAATGAAACCATTCAAGAATTTCTAAACTAATTTATTCAACATTGAATACTAGTGGTTTATTGGAAACCTTTACCTAGAATCAGAAGGGCAATAAGTGTTTTTTAGGGGGAAGATACTTGACTTAATTGTGATGTGTATGCAAAACACATTCTTAAATTCCTTTTTTTTTCTCATTTAAGGCCAGAAAGTTAATATTATCAATGAAATCACTACAGTAACACCAGGAGGCAAAAAGAGGAAAGCAGAAGACGAACCATTCACATTATCTGTACGAGGACGAGAAAACTACGAAATTCTGTGTAGACTGAGGGATTCATTGGAACTGTCATCCATGGTTCCCCAGAATCAAATAGATGTATACAAACAGAAACAACTTGATACAAACAGACAGTAAGTAATCAAACACACCCACATCTGTATATCTTAGCCAATCAAACGCACCAATACATAAGCCATTGAAAAGAGGAGCTTTAAAGATTTTACTTAGAAACTTGAACCTTTGTAATTTTCCTTAGCAATTTAAATTGAGACATTTCAGTCATAAGAAGAAATCAAGTATCAATATTACCATATTTTGTAAATCAAGTTGCAGTTGAACAGTTAAATTATAGAATTCAGCTCTGTTGCAACACATGTTTTATGAAATTTTACAAAATTGACCAATTACAAGTATTCTTTTGACAGAGAGGGTAAAAGTTAGAAAGAAAACTGCTCTTTTCAGTGGCTAACCATTTACCTCCGTGTAGTATAAAATATCCTTAAAACAATATATATATTCTCTATTCCTTTCAATGCTTACTTAATCTCTATGCTGGAAAAAACTTCCATTTATTTATTAACATTTTGAATTTTGTATTAAAGCATTAAGCTCTTTAAAAAAAAATGTTAACAGTTGACCTTTGAGAAAAAAGATAATTAATTATTAGAAATAGATTTAAATGGAAGATTTTCCCCATCTGTGTACTGTTTGCTTTATCTAACTCTTATGATGAATGTGTGGCAGGGTGAACTGAGGGAATCATGGGCTAGGGGAGACAACCTGGAAAATTTGAAGGGATTGTCTCCCTTTTAAACCATGGACATGTAAGGGAGATAACTAAAGATTGAGTGGAAATATATAAATTTAGATCTTTTGCATCTATGATTCTAAATAAATTTGACAGAATTTTCTTTTGAATATGTCGTAAGGTGTAATTAAACTTTTTTCAGGCTTTCATTTACGTCAACACCCAAGAAAGCAAAAATTTGCGAAGAACAGAAATATGAGTATGACATGAAAGATTTTTATCCGAGCATGGATCTTGGCAAGAATTTTCCCTCACTTTTCACCGACAGCCACCTGAACTTTAAGGCAGAGTTTCAGTACTCAACAAACGATTACTATATGGCTGAAGTTTGAATTGATTTATAATTCTTCTTCGCCTAATGGAAGTCGTCATATCGCTAAGCCATTCTACCTGACTAATTGCAGGTGGCTGTCGATGATACTGGCCAGGGAGAACAAAAACAAACTGATGAAGAAGGTGAAACGACCTCAACATCGACCAGGAATCAAATCAAGAACTTGAAGAGAGAAGTTTCCAACTGGTTCAGGAACATTGAGGATATATAAAGACCTTGCTTTAATGTGGTGCATTCATTTTGGACAATTATAGACATTTATCAAAATCTTTTGGTATACAGTGAGATCCAGATGACTCCATGCTCCTGAAAGCAAGGATAATTGATATTTTATAGAACTTATCACGTCACCTCCTGCCATTTCACTGATGACCAAGGCAGCAACATATGTGTTCAATTCATTATCGTTTCATTGTTTGTTGTTGTTAGGTCTCATATTGTTTTGTTTGTTAGTTATAAGAGTTTTGAGTACATAGATATTTATTTTATAGGGCATGGTTTTAGAAATCAAGAATTTTAGAGGATAATATTTGTTTCTTGTTTTTGAATGACATGGATTGTCTTTTAGTGAAAAGCATTTGAATCTGTTTCTATATGAAAGAAATTTAAGACGAGAGTTCTGAATCTCATGTTGTTTTGTTTAGATTTTTTTATTTAAATTGTATCAAAGTCTATCGGCTTTTTATCTTTTGCCTAACAATTTGATATTTATTGGAACTAGATGGTTTTACACAAAAAAAAGATCTTTTGAAGAAATTTTTGATATTTTTGAAGAATCTCTTTTCTTCAGTTATTGAATAGTGCTTACATTTGTAAATAATTTTCTATATAATAATATTTTTTTTATTTCTTTCATGTGATATGTCTTTGAAATGTGCTATTTGTGTAATATATAATAATTATTGGATATATTTATTTAACTGATGTAAATATTTTAAGGGTTATTTGTGAAGCATTGCAATAAGATGTTTCTGTTTATTAACCTATAGTTGGTAGCATTTGTATAATGCCATTCAAGAAAATAATAAAGTGATGAAATTAAATATTGTTCTAGTTTATATTTTGAACCAGTTCACCAAGTTGAGGAAATTTGATAAGATTTGGTTTTATAAGTTCAGGATAGTCTGTGGTCATGGTGATATTAATGTTTTCTAGATACTTGGTCAGGTTAATAAGTTAATATCAAAATAAGAAGATGTCATGGTCCTGATTGCCAATTCTCTACTGTTGACCTAATGGCATAGAAGTTAACAACTACAGGTCACTATACAGCCTTTAACAATGAGAAAAATCTATACTGCAATCTATTTAAGGCAGGAAAAGGCCTAATGTAAAATCAATTCAAAAGTTATTTGTTAGCAAGGGAGACAACTCTATTGGAAAATTAAGTAGAATATTAAATAAGAGATTTGAGACCACAAATATTAAATAAACAAGATTTGAGGTATACATCAATGAGACAGCAACTCAACGACAATGGAAAAAAAAAGATAATGTGTCTTGCCTTACAATAATGTTTTCATATTTTGTGTTGGATATTTGGTCAGGTTTTATAGATTAACCAGTGTTGACACCATCAAGTCTGTCCAGACACGGGGACAAATCTAAAAGGGTGGAGAATTAATAGGGCATGTAAAAAAAGAGCTTTGGGATATCCACACATGAGTTGAACAAGATTTAGGATAATAACTCAACAACAAACAAAAAAAAAACATCTGGAAAGCAAAATAGTGTCTAATATGCATTAGTTTATATGGTCTAGGTCATTCACACCATTAGGTTTGACATTGTTTTGGTAAAGTTAGAATAGAAGTCCTGTGGTCTCCTATTTGGCTTGTTGAGATCCACCCCAGTTTGAACTTGGGTGGTGTCCTTGTTGCTCATTCTTTTGTTTTCAATTAAGTGTTACATGGACTCTTATCTTTCATTGTCTATTTGATTTGTCCATAGTTTGTCAGTTTCCTTATGACTTGGGAATTATGGATGTTGCCTTGGTATCTTGCATCTCGCCTGATCTTTCACTGGGTGAAAATATTTAGATTGTTAGTTTTTAAGGAACAGACCTTCAAATAAGAAAAGGGAAATGTGTGTTGATTGCCAACGAGACAGTTGTTTAATTGACGAAAGCAGCTCTAGGTCACTGATGGCCATCAACAATGAACAAAACAAATATATACCAAATAATAAGCTATGAAAAAATGTGAAACAAGTCAAAAGATCCAAATGGCCATATTTATTCTGGTTTATTCTTTCATAAATGTTTGGTTATTTGTCAAATTAGATTTGACACTTCAGAGTTTAGTTAGTGTACTCCCGACTGCTAATTTCTAGGGTATTTTGGGAGAGAATCACAAATAAAAAAATTCATACAAAAATGTCTCAAAAACTTTAAAAAAAACAATGAACATTTAAATCAATGGAAAAGAAAATTGCTGAATTTGAATATCAATATGAAAAATGTGTTGATAAGGATGAAAGTTGGTTTTACTTGGTATTTGATGTCCTACAAGGTGATTCTGGTTAAAATTAGCTCCTTGAGTGAATTACGGAAATGGTTGATGACAAGCTCATTTATGACTCATTTGATCCAATACTGAATAAAGATTGCAGAGGAACTAACCACAACAGCTGACATTCAATGTGAAATACTACCACGTGTCAGAGGGAACGGAACACAATTGGCAGCATTCAATTTGATTAACCAAAATCAGTAGCACTCACTGAAATACTACCACAGTTTACAGTGAATCTACCATAATCAGCAATATTCATTGAAAACTACGGCATTTCACAGGAAATTAACCATAATACAGCAATTTTCACAGAAAAACTACCTCAATTAAGAGGGAATGAACCACAACTGACAGCTTTCATGGAAAACTACCACGTTTCAGAGGGAATCTACCAAAACTGACAGCTTTCACTGAAAAACTACCACATTTCAGAGGGAATCACCGACAACTGACAGCTTTCACTGAAAAATAATCACATTTCAGAGGGAATCGACAACTTTCACTGAAAAATAGGACAGATTCTTTATTCAGATCACATGAGATTTCCTGACTACTTGAAGACTGTCTTGCTATGCTTCAATCACCTTTCATGCAAAACTTGTAGATATATTCTTTGCCAAGGGCATGCAACTGGTTCTCTGTAAACAGAAATTAGAAAGTTTCTTTAAAATCTAGTTATAATTTTACAGATTTCCAACAAATCATTTCTTTATATTGTTAACCTTCAAGTAAAATCCAAACTTGTTCAAATTTTGGTCCATGAAATAAGCGTACAGGATACATCTTACGTGTGAATTACTTTTAGATCAGTGGCATCATTACTTTAACTTGTTCCAAGCACCTGCCACTGATAAGTTATTAAAAATTTTAACCATTTTTTCAGACGGAATTGATCATGTATGCTTAGGATCAATTAATTACTTGCTGTAATAAGATTATTTTGTTTCTTTTCCATTCAATTAATTTCCAAGAAATCTATATATTTAATTATTGATGAATCTTAATGGAGATTGAGTTATAAATGGAACTGTATTAAATATTCTATATTCTCTTTCTCGCTTCCTTGTTCTCTTGTTTTTGATAATACTCCTATATTCACAGACCAGGAAGAGAGTGATTTATTTATAAATATTTACACCATTGATAAGTAAGGAGTTTGTCTGCCAGGATGTTCCCATTATAAATTATACAGAATATGATGGCCACAGCTATATCAGATTGCTTCCTAGAATAGGAGTAATTGATGAATTTTTAATGACGTTCATTATTGTTCATTTAATTTTATTCATAGAAAATATCAATAAGGTTTCAATTGAGATTTAGTCTATTGAGAACTCCTGCACCTGGCTTGTGTTTAACAAAAGGTTGTACAATTTCTGATTAGTAATAAGTTTTATTTTGCAAACCGCCTGTTGTAACATAATAGGTATATTGTATAATTAGCTGTCTGTCTATAGACTTTATCGCAATTTGGAAATTTGTGCCTTTTAAACAATTGACGTCATACAATAATCACTTCTCAATTTTGGCATGAGGTGTTTTCTATTACACACTTTTGTGATGTCCAGTAATGGCGGACAAAAAAGGATGAGGTTTATCGATGAAGACTGGTTGATGCCGTCTTAATGCCTTTTGGTTCTTCATCGTCATTGGGTTGCTGTCTATTTGACATGAACTCCACATAACTTTTTATTGGTATTCATTCATTCATTCATTGACCTTTTTCAGTCTCTCCATGTTTCAGGCATTTTAAAATTTTCAACCTTCAACCATCTAATGACATTTACAATGTTTTAATTTCTTTTGCAGATCATCACCAACAACATCAACAGCAAGGGTTGTTACTCTTCCTACTCACGACAACACACCAATAACTATACAGGGTGAAGGTCGGCAGACGACACTACCATTCACTGCAGACTTAAATGGTCAGGTGACAAGTTCACAAAATGGTGTGGTGGAAAATCATGGAAATATTAAAGAAGAACTGATGGCTAATGGGGACCATTCTATTTCAAAGTATGTAAAAAAAAGATATATTGTTCATTCAACAGTTTGCATGTTTTTATTATTGTTTACATTGCAAAGAGATAGGTTTTGCAAAAATAAAAGACTTTATTTTAATTATCTATACCATTATTTGCATATAACATTCCCTGACATTATCACAATGATTTAATCTTTCACTCCTGACCTGTTTGCATCAATCGCAATAATAAATGTATACAAACATGTGTTGATTTTGTTTGGAAAAAAAAGGAAACCCAAAAGAATGATTTGGTTCTAAACTGCATGACTAAGAAAATGTGTATTTCCATTGGTTATTATATCTTTAAATTCTTTTAAATTGGTTGTTTTGTTTTATTAGCCAATATCATACTGTAGATTCATTAATATTCGTTGGATACCAATTTTTGTGGATTTCGTGGGTATGTTCAAGCTATGACAACTTTTCAAAAGGCTTGTATGAAAACTTCGGCAAAACCATGAAATTAAATTTCACGAACATGCAAGTTTTCCTTCATCCACAAAAAATAACTGAATCCACAGTAGTTGTTGTTTAGAAAAGAAGTCAGATTAAAAGCCCTTCTATAAGATTATAGTTGTAGCTTCAAAACCATAATTAATGTATAAGTTTTAATGCTGACTTTGTCTATGATCTTTGCAATACATGTATTTTGTTTTGATTTCTACTTTATACTTTATATGTTTTATGTTTTCTAATTGGTTGACTACCCTTGGTTTATCATACTTCATACTTATATGTTTTTATTTGAACAGCTGGTTGACTACCCTTGGTTTATCAGCCTACATCGATAACTTCCATCAACAGAATCTATTTACAATGGAGCAACTCGATGATTTTACTGTTGAGGTTAGTAATTGTAGTTTTTACTGTAACTTTATTGATTGTTGTTTTTACTGTAACTTTATTGATTGTTGTTTATTCTTAACCCAGTGGCATTATATGTCATGGATATACAGGACAAGTCAGTCAGTTCACCACTTTACAATGAGGTCATTCTCTTAAGTTTGCCACAACCATATGTTATAATATGAATCTTATTTACAACGATATTTACCACAAAACACAGATCAAGTTTAAATTTGGAAGGTGTCACTTTTACCATTTAAAATTTAAAATTGCTAAATTATTTGTTTCTGTTCTCTACTTTAAATTTACCTCAACCAAATGATATGAAACTCGTACACAATTCTTATTACCACAAAACTTGGATCAACTATGATTTTAGGTATCCTCACTGTTCTTTAGTTATGTTCCTTTTTAAAGTTATATGCATGCGGGTGCAACATCTGTGTCCCATGGACCCTAATACCGATTTATTTTTGAAAGAGAGACTGATTGATGGTCTCTCACTACAATTAATTTTATTTGCATTATAAATTAATTATTCATGGTTAAATAACTTTTCTTTATTTCTGTTCACAGGACTTACAAAAGATGAGAATAGGAACAAGCCACAGAAATAAAATCTGGAAAGCTCTAGTAGAATTCCATAGCGAGTCTATTACCATTAGTGATTCACAAAGTCTGCAGAGGGATGTCAGCACTGCATCAACCATTAGTATGACATCACAGGCCAGTATCTCCCAGAATTCTCAAAATTCAACGTATTGTCCGGGATACTATGAAGTTACCAGATATACATTCAAACATACAGTTTCTTATACGAAAGTAGATGAAAGAAGTCCAAAACGGGCTAAGGTAGACTGATATGCTGAAGACTTATGCCACAACCAAACTAGGCTTGATATGATTGGTCAGTCCTTTACTGTGTATTGGACTGACATATATAGATCAAATGCAATATGGTGCACAAATCAATGTCTAAATGAAGACATTGTAATCTGATATTTTGTTAGACCGCCTGTTTTTAATGCAAATGTTAGATTCTGTCATGTGACCTGTACGGACCTATTATTGATTTGAAATGGCTATTTATTAAACCGATGATGATATGTAAAAATGTTGGTTTATTTCTTAGTTCTCTTTATCTTCAAATACTATATGTTTTCTATTGCAGTTTAAGATTAAATGGCATATCAAATTTCAAAGCATATCCACTTATCTTAATTAAATTGCAGATTTTTTTACTGCAAAACAGTTACAAATATATTTAAAATGTTTGTTGAAAGCCTTTGAATAAAAAAAATAGCCAGTGAATCAAACGTTCTAGGCCTTTATGTGTAACTTTTTTCAACTGTGAACTGGTTAACTGGACCATTAATAAAAATCATTTATAACACTTAATTATGCTTCTAATAATTTTAACAATAGGTGCTTAGACATAACACTTACAGCAGATTTCATTGAGTGTGTATCAAAAGGTAATATTGTTGGTTCGCTTGCTTGTTAGCTGAACCGTGAACTCATTGTTAGGTAAACTACCCTCCTTTAAGAGTAGACTAGTCCGGCAGATAACCAATCTATCTGTCTGTTAACAGGCTACTTCGAAAAAAGGGTAGTATAATAGACCTGATAATGAATTCACGGTTCAGCTAACAAGCAAGCTAACCTAAGATACTACCTTTTGCTACATACTTAATGAAATCTGCTGTAAGATTATTATTAAAATGGCCTTTAAATTTATGTGCATTCTGGGTGTTATTGTTGATGGAGAAAACAATGGAATGCCTGTTTTCTGAATGTTGTTGATTATATTATATATATATATATATATGCATTTTGTCTGTTGTTCTGCTGAGATCAAGTTCAGGGTAGAATTTCTGCAATTGTATTCATTTCAAGATTTCCACTAAATTCCATAGTAGGAATTTCATAATGAGGCTCAAAATTCCATAGTGAGGCTTAGTATGTCATTTGCAAAAGATTGTTGTCATTAGTAACTGCCATGTAGCATTTTGCAGAAGAACTACTCTGAGCTAGTGTGAGTTATAACAATAATAGTGTTCAAATTTTATGATAAAACTATGTGTTCAGAATAATCATGTTAACATCGAACTTTAAAAGTGTTCAACATTAAATTCATTTGCATTCATGTATATCGTTTTGTTTTTTTAACTGCTGATTTTGCAACAGTGCTATAAATTGAATCAAATATTTTGCAAAATGGGGATATATTATTTCCCTCATAATTTCATTAATTAGTATTGTCCACCTTATGTCCACTAAAGATGCTCATAGGTTGTTTCCAAGCTGATTTTTTTTGTAATCTGTTTTTAGGAAATTGGCAAAACTTGTCAAAAGAACTTCTTTTATAAAATGGGAATTAACTCAAATTCATTTTGTGTATAATTATCAATGAAAACAACATTCACAGGTGGACATCCATTTGTTATAATTTTTTCATAAATTCCAGGGATGAAATTTGTTCCTCAAAGGAAATTGACTTCATAATCATTCCATTGCCACCATTGTAATTCATTCTGTTTCCGTCCAAATACATGTGTGTTCTTTTGTTCATGCAACTACAAATTAGTGGCTATTTATCTGTTTAATGAAACATTACTAGTTTATTTATTTAAACATCTCGAATTTGTATAAGATACAAGGTTCAATTTAAATGTAAAACAATGCAGATGTTTCCTGGCGTATATAAACAGATAAATAGCTTACTTCTAAGGAAGAAAATAGCAATTATAAAACTACAAAGGGAGATAATTAGAAATTATATCTACAAAGGGAGATAAGAGGGAAAAAGCAAAATATTGTAGTTCATATTTAAGTTTGCAATTGTATTTATTGAAAGCTTTGTTCTTGTTTTTTAAATGTTATTGATAATATTTTACTTGTTTTTTTGTTTGTCAAATAAGTATCATGCATTTTTTAATACCTTGTACAGTTTTATATCTGTTTTTTGAAGAGTGTTGATGTATAAGACTATGTAAATTTTATGTGTGTTAACCAATATTTAAGAAACATTTTAATAAGTTGTAATATAAAATTGACTATAATACATTGGTCAGATATATGGAATACTGATTATAGGGACTGCAACAACAGATAAGGGATTTTTCTATGGTTTTATTCCAGTGTTCATTTCTTTTTAACAGTTTTTTGTATGATTTTTGAAACTTTAAAATTTTTAATAAGACATGAATTTACGTCAAAGTGTAAACAATCCAGATATGTTATTGATATACCAGAATATGTGGTTGTTGATGAGGAAGTCGGCATGCAAATTCTCAAAAAGGTTGTACAATGGTGTGTGCAAATTTCTTTTTCACATTATAGGTCAAATGTTTACTAAAAATTTCTCAGTGTTTCTTGTGAGCATGAGGTTTTATTCTATTATTTTACGTTATAAAATTCAGATAATGGCTTATCTTTTTAACCCAAAAATGGTATCTGCAGAACATAAGTTCAAAATTTGAAAAGAGAGAGTTAAAATGTGTTTTTCAATTTAGAGAGAAGAGGGAGATGAAAATATTCTCCTTATTTTGTTTATTTTTTTGTTTATTTCATACTTGTCAACAATAATGGATACCGACTCACTAAGAGCTCTCACAATGATATTATTGAAAAAACATTCACATTTATAATTTACTGAAAAGTACAGACTATACACGACCATATATGGTAGTTTTATTGGCTGTTGAACAGCATCGGACGTAAATATAATATGCATGTAACTCTTTAATGTGTTTTGTTAAACAGTATCCTGGAGATAGAATTTATGGGACCTCATGAAACTGATCATGTTTAAAACATTGTAAAACAAATCACTAGACCTCAATCACACTGGTCATTCATATTGTTCATGTTAGAAACAAGCAAAAACAGTAAACAGTTAACCTCTGGAAGACTTTCAAGGTTAATTTTTGGGGTGGTTGGAAAAAGGGGGGGGTCTCATTGATATATACTCATGCTCTCCTTTTATTCACATAACTGAATTAGGGAAGAATTGTGTAATTCAAAGGTTTAATTCATTTGGCTGAGGGGATTGTCCCGACCATGCAAGAAATACTTGCCACTGGACGTTAAGCAACCAACAATCAATCAATCAATAATTTCTTTTGGGTTTCCCAGAACATGTACAGAAAACATTTAGATAAAATAATAAGATTAACAATGATTTGTAACTTTTAAATCTTTATTGGCATATATTTATAATAGTCATCAAAAATTGCTTTCAATTTTCTGTTTGCTTTTTAACAAAATTCCAAAATACAATGCTTAAGAACTCATTTATTTGATGTAACCTTTGTTCGGAACTAAAATAAATGTGCAGTGACCAGTATGAATGACCAGTGTAAATATGTTGATATAAAGGGTGAGTGCAAGATATCATTGTGTCAAAGAAATCCATGTTCATATAAATCAGTTTGTTATTTGTGCTATGAAAAAGCATTATATAAATAAAGTATCTTTTATACAATACATTTCTGTTTTATTTGTGCATTTAATTTTACATGCATGGACAGATGTATGCAGACAATTTTAAAGTTCTTTTCAAATTATTTAAAGTCATAAGATACGAGTGACTGGTGAAAAATAATGTTGATCCAAATCTTGAACCAATGCATGTATATATCATAAACTTAGTCCTCTGTGCACGATTTTAACATTTTTTACGCAAATATATCGTATAATCGTCAATTTTTTTTCTCTCTGTCTGTTATGATTTAACAAATATGGCTAATCATTAAATGCCGTGTTTTGAAGCTGAAGTTTACCGATCGTCACCTTATAGTAAATAATCAACAAAAAGCATGGGTATTTAGCACATGTTTAACATATACAATCAGGTAATTGTTTATTATAATGACAGATTCATGCGTATTGCTATCACCGGATTTTTACGAGGAGGGTCACGCTTAGGTCACTATGCATACGGAAAATATGTAGGCGAATTGCTTCCTGGCAGCAAGCAATTAAAAATAAGTAAACTTCTTCTAAATGTGGACAAATTTAAAGAATTTTCCTCAGAAAAAAGTATATGTACATAAGTTGGATAATGAAAACTATCCATTTAGTTTTAAAAAACATATGCATATTTTTTTTTAATTTGAGGTTTCATATGACTTTAATTTCTTGAAATTTATGTTTTAAAGAATATTCTTTGTCAGAGAACCTCTAATATTCTTAATTATTTACCATTTTTTGACGTACCATCTTCTGCAACAAGAATAAGATATTAATATACTGAAATTAGGATAAAATAATGACTTGAAGGAGAATGGAATAGATCCTATCTCTATTTCAGAACCTACAACATATGAACTATTGTCATTATACATCTTTCACAACATTTTCTATTGTGACAGCATTTTTTTTACGGACCTTTGTGATATCCTATAAAGGTGGAAATTAATGATAAGAGATATTGAAAGTCGTGATTTATGTCTCAACCAATGATGGTAAAATTGCTACTATACATAAAAAGATCCAGCAGCTTTTGAACAAAGAAAACAACTAACTGTTACTGTACATAACAGAGATCTTTGCTAATGTACATATAATTTATCCATCTACTAGTAAACAGACAAAATATCCAACTACTATTGTACATTAAAAAAAACCATCCTAATGTCACTGAAATTGAACATAGAAAAAAGTGTAAAAAGAAATATTCTAACTGATTCTGTACATATAAATAGAAATCCAACTGGTAGTGTTCATGGAAAGATTCCAAAGGGACTTTCAAACCCTTAGACCAATATAAAATAACAATGCCATGGCTAAAAAAAGACAAACTTACAATAGTACTCATTATCGCTATTTTGTGCATTTTTCCTTTGATCTGTTTTTGTGATATTTTCATATCATGCTTCTAGCTTGAGATGGAAAGTTATTCTAGAAATTAAGCAGGCATGTGACGATGCTAACGAAATTGACAACTTCGTCATAGGTAAAATAGAGATAAACAGATTATCATTGGTCATCTCAACTCGATTGCCTTTCTTGCTTTTGCCGTCCCAGCTCAAGCAAGAAAATCAATCTCGTTGAGATGATCAACGATAATCTATAAAAACAACATAATATGAACTAATGACTGAGCAACCACAAAAAACGGGGGTAATCTCAGGTGCTCCTGAAGGGTAAGCAGATCCTGCTTCCAACTGTTATTGTACTTTAAAAATGAATGATTCAGCTGCTTCTGTACATAAAAAAGCCTAAGTTTTGCACTTTATACTTAGTTCTTAATTTCCAGGAGAGAGAATTTAAATTTAGATTATACAAGTACACACCCGTGATATCGCGGGTCCGTGACTGAATTAAAGTATATGCCTAAGCCTTATTTTAGTAATTGGTTTTGTCATCTGATAAGTCATGTCGATTATAAGATACACAGTATTCTCTGCAATCAAATCTTTCTGTTTGAACCCATCGACCTGGGACTATCAGTTATTGGAAATATTAATTATTTGGAAAACAAAAGGTCCTGGCTATCCAGGAATGGAGTATTTTTTAATCAACAGCATTGTCCTATATTAGTTATCTTAAAAAGTCTTGCTGATTGCTGAATAAAACTACAATAGGGAACAATTTGACCATGATTGAATTTAGTAGTGTCAGTCCTTTGATTATGACCCGTGTATATAGCAAAATCCTAAATACACCATTTGGTGGTGCGCCTATCAAATGGGGAACGTACAGATAAGGTAATAGCTGAATATACTATTTGTATCGGTATCGGACTCGACCCGGAACTTGTTAACTAGAACACACCCGTGATATCACGGGTCCGTGACTGAATTAAAGTATATAACTATGCGCAAGCCTTATTTTAGTATTAGTATTGTCATCTGATAAAGTCATGCCGATTATAAGATACACAGTTTTTCTCTGCTTTCAAGTCTTTCTGTTTGAACCCGTCGAACTGGAACTTATAAATTATTGGTAATATTAATTATTTGGAAAACAAAAAGTCCTGGAATGGAGTATTTTTTAATCAACAATGAAAACTGTACCTATACACCTTATTTTTAGTCCAGATTTTTAGTATTCCTATTGTTATCTTAGAAAGTCTTACTGATTAAAATACTACAATAGGTAACAATTTGACAATTTAGTAGTGTCATATTAATCCTGAATACAACGTTTGGTGGTGCGCCTGTCAGATGCGGAACGTACAGATAAGGTAATAGGTAACAGGTGAATATACTATTGGTATCGGTAGCGGACTCGACCCGGAACTTCTTAATTATTGGCAATATTAATTACGTGGAAAAACAAAAGGGCCTGGAGTGGTGTAATTTTTAATCTACACCTTTGTACTATATTAGTTATATATAACGTTGAATTCTGTGATTCGTCGTTTTTACGTGATGACGGCTGACAAATTGGACCTCGTAATTGACTACAGTTGTTATATCACGGAATATAAGTTCCTTCATAATATAAGTTCCAAAAGGAAAATATATTCTGGAATATTATTTCCACAGGAATAAATATTACAGTATATGTTCCTAACGGAATAAATGGTATAGAATATTTGTTCCAACAGGAATAGATATTATGACAATGTTTATAACATAGTTTCCAGTGGAACTTCTGTTAGGTGGAATAAATATATGTTGACAGTTATGTGTCAGAAACCTATTATGTGTCAAATATTTTATTACAATCCAAATTCAGACCTGTAGCAAGCACAAATATTGTGTCCATTTTTGCCCTAACTGTTCAGGGTTCTACCTCTGCGGTCATATCCAGCTGCGCTCAGCAGAGCAGTTTATTAAACTGAGTATCATATATATTTTTGAAGTCATGGATAAGATACAGTCTAATGAAATAATTATAAGAAAAGTATGTCTTTGTATAAGCTGGCTTAGTGAGTAGTTTCTAGCCATGCATTAGTGATTATGTTTATTGTTAAAACTTCTTCATGGATCAATGAGTTAATTTCTTATGACCCCTTAGGTTTTTCATGTTTGGGTTATAACAACTCTCTCTTCTTTATAATGATTGGTTCATTAAGTCACATGTCTTTTTTTGGAGGGAAATTCTTTTGTTTGGTTAGAATTTGCTTATATCTTGAACTGAGTGGTGCTGATATATTTAATGGACATCTTTGATTTTAATTTTTTTTTAAAAAGGTCAGTTTTCTATTATCACATTTGTAATATCTAATATTTCAACATATAACTGATAAGATTTTATTGTATAAATGGTCAAAATGAAAGATTCTAGATATTTTAAAGATTAAACATGTCAGGAATAATGATTAATTTGTGGACTTTATTGAATCAATTACATCAATGGTGGAGAAATGTAAGAAGTGATGTTCCAATATTTCTTTTATGTTTTTTTTTAAAAAGCCTGCATTATTTATAGATTATTTTGATCATCTCATTGAGATTGATTTTCCTGCTTGAGCCAGTACTGCGAAAAAGCGAGAAAAGCAATCATGATTGAGATGACCAATGATAATCTGTTTATCGCTATTTTACCTGTGACGACGGTGTCAATTTCATTAGCAACGCCACATGCGCCCTTAGTTTCTAGCGATAATTTTTATATCACTCGACTCAAAATAATCATTTTGTTAGACAAATTATATGATTATCTCAGTTAAGTGAAAAGATGCATTAGTAATAATGTGAAAGTAAATAGATAAAATTATAAATTAACGTGATTGAAGATATATAGGAAGTATGGTATGAGTGCCAATGAGACAACCCGTGATTGTGTCAGTTTAAGGGGATCTATATAGGATATATCTTTTTGCACCAACAATGAACTCATTTGCGCCAATACTACTTCAGCACCTTTTCATTTAAAAGACTATAGTATCATTTGCACCAATAAAATAATCAACTTATGGAGCCAATTCTGTGAATTTTATTTTTAATTATACTAGTATATATTTACTAAATGGCATATCAGGAATGTATTCATCAGCAAAGGTACACATATTCTGGTTAACAGGTTTTAGGAACGCTTATCTGAAAATAATGGTGTAACCATTTTCTAATGTCACTTTTAGTTTCCCCCATATTCTTTCCCAAGACCTAATTTCTGTATCTTCCTCCACCAAGCCACATATCAGACATTTTTACATTTTGAAAAAAACAATCTCAAGTCCAAAACAACGTTAAACCAGTTTTTTTAAAAAGCTGGCATTTTTTTTTTATCCTGTCATATAAAATTAACAGAGTTATCTTTCTTTGTACTCTTTATTTGTAGTGCAGGGTTGACTTGTTATTCCAAAATTACCTAGCTAGTTTTATACTAATATATTTTCCAAAAGTATTCCTATTTGTTAATCCTAATTCATGATTTTATGTTTTGCAGGAAATTAATAGCAATTGAATCAAATGAAGAAAATGAGACTTAAAATCATAGAAACTAAGAAAGAAAAGAAATATAAAGATTTATTGGCCAATGGATGAAGTTGCTAATTTTAAAGGTGAGTCATACTTCAGAGATGTCTTCATTTTTGTTGAGCCACGTCTGTCACATTTCCATGGTTCAGTGACTACTTGAAAAAAAGTTAAAAGATTTTTTGTAATGTTAATTTCTATTTTATTATGAGTATTTGGTATGTGTCATCTTCTCTAGTCAAGGGTTACGGTGGAGAGGAATGAAGTGGATTGTAACCCTTGGCATGGAAGATGGGTATGTGTGTACCTTGCAAGGATCTCTTGTCAGTTTTCACTTGATCTCTACCTCATTTCATGGAACAGTGAACAAGGTTAAGTTTTGGTGGTCAAGTCCATATCTCAGATATCTATAAGCAATAGGTCTTGCATATTTGGTGTATGGAAGGATTGTAAGGTGTGCATGTCCTACTGGCAGGACCTTGACCTCATTTTCATAGTTTAGTGGTCAAAGTTAGGTTTTTCTTAAACTATAAGCAATAGGTCAACTATATTTGTTGTATCGAAGGATTGTTAACTTTATTTCATCTGACCTTGACCTCATTTTCACAATATGTATGAATGTGTCTGTCCCAAGTCGGGAGACTTTTTGTTCCTTATTTTGCACTTATATTAGGCCATTAGTTTTCTCGTTTGAACTATTTTACAATGGACATTTTGGAGCCTTTTAT
The DNA here is from genome assembly GCF_963676685.1 of Mytilus edulis. Classification (NCBI taxonomy): domain Eukaryota; kingdom Metazoa; phylum Mollusca; class Bivalvia; order Mytilida; family Mytilidae; genus Mytilus; species Mytilus edulis. Next base: position 50,190,595 of record NC_092356.1, on the reverse strand, counting down.
AGCTAACCATGTGGTATAGGCTTTGCTTATTGATGGAGATAATACTGTGACTTATACTACAGTTGTTAAATTCAGTGTCATTTGGTCTCTTGTTGAAAGTTGTCTCATTGGCAACCATGCCAAATCTTTTTTATAAAAATTTACCAATTCAAAATTTATATAACTAAACTTGTCATATGCATGGCTGATTAAACTCAAACAATAGGTATAGGAAGATGTGGTATAAGTGCCAATGAGACAACTCTCCATCCAAATAACAATTTATAAAAGTAAACCATTTATAGGTCAAGCATACTTTAGGGATAATAAATGTTATTTTTACTTTTCAGTATGTTGTGAGAAGTTCAGAACAAGCTAGTTTGTTTGAAGAGGAGTTGTCAAGACGTCATCTTTGAATAAAGTCAATTGTATTAGAAGTGAAGCCTAAACAGAAATAAGACAATTATCAAATAATTCAAAGACTACATGGATGTTATCTAGACTAGCATTTGTATGACCTAAATGTGGTATTTTTCGTATGAAGACTTACAAGGCAAATAATTGGCTGTGGCAAACATGTGTATGCATTTAAAGACTTGAAGAACTTGTACTGCCTTCTTCAGATTTCAGTACAATTTGTTTATAAGACAGTAAATTCTGAGTATGCATAGAAGAATTTTTGCTCATTTAAATGAATTATGAAAATGTTTTACATCTTAAATATACACAAAAAAAACATAAAAGATAGACAAATTTCTTATTTTCTTTCTTGAAACTTATCATGCTTATTACAAAATAAATTCTTATATACTAATTCTTGAATTTTACAAGTCTATTTTTAGCCTGAATGTACAACTCAATGCACTGGTTATTCACACAGAAAACTACATTTATCTATCAGCCATATTTTAAAAAAAATGATATATGGTAGGATTGCCAATGAGACAACTATCCTTAAAATAAAAGCCAATGATCAAAGATAATGAATACATTATAGTGTATCATGGATTCGATACCAAAGAGAGATTACTATATAAACATATTTTATATAAGATATCTTATATATCTTATAAATTATATATGATATCTTCTATATTATAAAATATATCTTATATAATTTATAAGATATCTTATAAAGAAAAGCATATGAGATATCTCATTGACTTTATAAGATATTTTATATAGCTTATAAGATATCTCAAATAGTTTATAAGATATCTTATATGATTTATTAGATATCTTATATAGTTCATGCAATATCATATATAGTTTATGAGATACCTTATATAGTTAATGAGATATCTTATATAAAATATATTTATAAGATATCTAATAAACTTTAGGAGATAAAGTACATACTATATAGGATATCTTATAAACTATAAGATATCTAATATCTTCTATATTATATAAGATATCTTAGAAAAACAGATTATATAAGATATTGTATTTGCTATATGAGATATCTTATTTAATTTATAAGATATCTTATTAATTATATATGATATCTTAGAAAAACAGATTATATAAGATATCTTATTTGCTATATGAGATATCTTATTAATTATATGAGATATCTTGAAATTCGAATAAATAGTAAATCAGCTTGCTATATAATAAATTTATAACAATTCATTGTTAAATAGATATAAGAATATGTGGTATGAGTGTCAATGAGGCAATTCACCATCCACGTCATAATTTGTAAACATAAAAGACTATTTTGAAATTTTCATATCTTTCTGGTTTTACTCTATAGTTGAGTTGCTGTCACACTGTACTGTGTTTACCGGAATGCAACATCTTATTCAATCCTTATGAAAACCATCAAGGATATCAAAAGTAGATATCTTGTATAGAAAAGTTATTTCACTTCTTAACACAGGCAACTTGGAATTAGGGTTTTTGATATTATTTCACTTCTAGCCACAGGCAACTTGGAATCAAATTTTTTTGTTATTATTTCAATTGTTACATTTAAAAATTATTTTCAGTGTCTGACATGAAAAACATGACAAATTATGTATTAGTAAGCATTGGATACTTGTGTACACGTATGGGAAGTTAAGCCGCACTCTGTGTTTAGGGTTCACAGATACTATACCTCTGCTCTAGGTATAGTAACGTCCCCTACCATACGTATCAAGTATCCATTCTTACTGATACAAACTGAGAGTGAGCAGGCTCAGTTTGACTGATGTGCGGTGGCTCAGTCTGGCTGATGTGCGGAGGCTCAGTCAAAACATTTTCAACGGTACAAACTGAGAGTGAGGTGGCTCAGTCTGCATGTGAAGCTCTGTAACATGCTTTTAAGGGGGAAAGGGTGTTTTATTTGTTTTTATCAAATTTTAAATGGGGATATTTTACTGTTTTTATCCAAATTTTAATTGGGGATATTTTACTGCTTTTATCCAAATTTTAAATGGGATATTTTACTGTTTTTATTCAAATTTTAATTGGGGATATTTTACTGTTTTTACTGTACAAACTGAGAGTGAGGTGGCTCAGTCTGCATGTGAAGCTCTGTAACATGCTTTTAAAGGGAAAAGGGTATTTTATTTGTTTAATTTTATCAAATTTTATTGGGGATATTTTACTGTTTTTATCAAAATTTTAATTGGGGATATTTTACTGTTTTTATTCAAATTTTAATTGGGGATATTTTACTGTTTTTACTGTACAAACTAAGAGTGAGGTGGCTCAGTCTGCATGAGAAGCTCTGTAACATGCTTTTAGAGGGAAAAGGGTATTTTATTTGTTTAATTTTATCAAATTTTATTGGGGATATTTTACTGTTTTTATCCAAATTTTAATTGGGGATATTTTACTGTTTTTATCCAAATTTTAATGGGATATTTTACTGTTTTTATTCAAATTTTAATTGGGGATTTTTACTGTACAAACTGAGAGTGAGGTGGCTCAGTCTGCATGAGAAGCTCTGTAACATGCTTTTAGAGGGAAAAGGGTATTTTATTTGTTTAATTTTATCAAATTTTATTGGGGATATTTTACTGTTTTTATCCAAATTTTAATGGGATATTTTACTGTTTTTATTCAAATTTTAATTGGGGATTTTTACTGTACAAACTGAGAGTGAGGGGGCTCAGTCTGCATGTGAAGACTTTTCACCTTATTTTATCCATTTGGGAATGGGGGACCAAGGGAATATTTTACTTTTAATACCAAAAATTTAAATTGTACAGGAGACCATTGGGTTTTTTCAGTTAAATGTAAAGCCCCCAAGTCAAATCGGAGACTAAAAAACTGGTACTCCAAAAGGAAAAGATAGGTGACCCACTGTGGGCATTTGTCTTGGTGAACTAGCACCTTAAAGTCCAGCTAACCCACAGGCCAGCTGGCTAGTACATTAGCAGACAGGTATTTTTAATACCATTTGGCATTTTTAAACTTTGGAATTTTTCATTCGGCTTTTTGTTTTATGTGTTTTTTAAATATTTGGATTTTTATACCATTTGGCATTTTTCATTTATGTTTTTTTTTTTCTTCATTTTTTCATCAACACACCCAAAACACTTAAAAATTGAGAGTTAAATATACACTTTTGGCATTCATAATGTTTATCAATCAAAGTAGCATTCTTTTTTTTAAATTTACATTACACAATTTGGCTTTCTGTAACTTTGGCTGTTAATCTTTTGTACGAATGCTATGATGACCATTATGTGTAGAAAATAAGACTACATTTCTAAAAGTGGCTCAGAATCATATTTATGTTTGATATCAATCAATTCTAAGTTTCCTTCATATTTCTAAAATTTAAGTTCTTCCATATCGGGTACATCTTATAATATCATATTCATCTACTAACCCAATTTTCTCATAGGGACTTAACCTGAAGCAGAAGGGGTATAGGTGGTAGGTGGTTAAGGGTGTTACGAAAAGATGACAGTGCGAGAAAGGGAGGGAGGAAAATAAAATGATGGAGAGGGTGAGGGTATATTATTGTGAGTGGAATTTAGAGAGGGAGGGAATCTGTGAGAGAATGTGATTTCGTAGTAAGGGTAGGATGTACTGGTCTAATGGAAGTTCATTTTTCTGTTTTGTCTCATGTAGTTTCTATTTTCTTCATCAATTTGATAAGTTTAAATATTGAAATTGCTGTCGTTTAAAATTTAACAGGTTAACAGCCTTTCTTGTTACTGTTTATGTGCTGCTTATATATAAACATTGTAGCACTTCTCAGTTACTAGATAGAGTTGTAGCTTTTCATCAGTTACTAGATAAAGTTGTAGATTTTCATCAGTTACTAGATAGAGTTGTAGCTTTTCATCAGTTTTAGCAGCAGCTAAGTGTATCCTGTCTATTTCGGAATGACACCAGAATGACCAGGTTGTGAGACTCCAAAGTGTTTTCTTTGATTATGGAGAAATTTTCTTTTCTTCCCATAAGCTGATAAGTTTCTGTTTTAATCATTTACAGGCTGATCAAGCATGATTTTTGCACAAATTGATAACAGCTAGGATTATTATATAACTGTCAACCACTGAGTCTGTTTTATGCTCCCTACATAAATGCATGTGGCATATTTATATATGTATGCTCAACTGTTGGTAGGTTGGGATTGATTTTAGGGGTTACATTCCCAACAGTATAGGAATTAGTTTCCATACCAGAAAGGGATGGTTAGGATTGTCTTGGGGGTATAGCTCATACCGTTTAGGAATTAGTGGGGCAGGGGGGACAATGATTTCATGGTCAATGGACAATTACTTATTAAACTACATGAATTGTTATGTTTGAATTACCTCCCTTAAACTGCTTTTAAATCATGTATAAAGAAATGCTGTATTGTGGTGATAAGCTGTCAATTTATTTTTAGAAAAAGTTAAATCACAAATATACTGAACTCCAAGGAAAATTCAAAATGGAAAGTCCTTTATCAAATTGCAAAATTAAAAGCTCAAGCATTTCAAACCTATGGATAACAACTGTATTATTCCTGACTTGGTACAGGCATTTTCTTAAATTGAAAATGGTGGATTGAACCTGGTTTTATAGCTAGCTAAACCTCTCACTTGTATGATAGTCGCATCAAATTATATTGACAAGGATTTGTGGACAAAACAAACAGACATAAGTAAAAATGTTAAAAATACAGCAGCAGTGAACATAGAACTTACTGTTTTAAAAATGCTGATTAAGGTATATTAATTTAAGCCATGACTTCTATTTTATGAATTTTATGATGTATTTCAATAGGTAATTATGGTTGCAAACTCATTGGAAAGTTGAATTGAGATTATGACCATATTTATAGGGTAAACATTTATTTCCTCAGAAATTGAAAAGAAAATTTTCAAATATTATTTTATTTTGCAAAAAAAAAAGGGGGGGGCTGTTTAAGCTAGGGTTTTTTTTTGGGGGGGGGGGGGGGTCAATAAACAACAGCATAGTATATTGCACAAAAGAAAAAATTGGGGAATTATTTTTTTTGTTGTTGGGGGGGGGGGGCAATTCGAAACAGCATAGTGTATTGCACATTAGCAAAAAAATGAATAAGATTTCAAATCATTATAACCAATTCTAAGTTCTTTGAGTTATTCTTGACTTCTACAGTTCTACAGTTATTCTCTGTCAGAAACCTATTATGTGTCAAATATTTAATTACAATCCAAATTCAGACCTGCATCAAGAGCGAATTTTGTGTTCATTTTTGCCCCAACTGTTTAGGTTTCACACACATGTCCAAAGTGTCGTATTATATCTAGCTGCGCTCGGCAATTTATGTATAGTTACGTCCCCTACACACGTATCACATATCTGCTACTGATCGCTACTACTTGTACAAACTGAGTGCGTAGGATCAATGAGCCTAAGCTTGACTTAGCGCGGTGGCTAGGTCAAAACTCATCTTTTAGACAGCTTTTGTGGCTCAGTCTGGCCAATTGTGGTGGCTAGTAGGTCATTTAATGAACATTTTAATTGGGAAATGAGGGAGATTTTACCTTACTTTTTTATCCATTTTGGAATGGGGGACAAAGACAATATTTCACTTTTGACAAAAAGTCTAGATAACCCACAGGCCGACTGGCTAGTACAGGTATACAAGTATTTTTGTTGCGGAACCATTTTGGACTTAAATCTTTTTTTGTTTTTATGCCCCACATACGACAGTAGAGGGGCATTATGTTTTCTGGTCTGAGCGTTCGTTCGTCTGTTAGTTCGTCTGTTCCGCTTCAGGTTATTGTTTTTGGTCAAGGTAGTTTTTTAAATAGTTGGAAGTCCAATCAACTTGAATAAAAAAAAGAAGATGTGGTATGATTGTCATTGAGGCGTCACAACTCTTCACAAAAGACCAAAATAACACAGAAACTATAGATTACCGTATGGCCTTCAACTTTGAGCAAAGCCCATACCGCATAGTCAGCTATAAAAGGTCCCGAAAAACTAACAGGCTTATTTATGTACGAAGAAAATATCAACGTTGGGAACTGCCACTGAATATAAGATATAAGATGCATCTGGTAGTGAAATTAGGAAATAACAAAGTGCTATAGTGTAAAAGTAAGTGTTCAAACTGCTACTTAGAAGAGGTCCAACTGCTAGCATACATAGAAACCATCTAAGGTACCTGTAACTGTACATAAAAGAGATGAACATACCATATACCTGTAACTACATAATAACGATACAACTGCCAGAGGCGGATTAAGGTGGAGGCAGGGAGCCGCCCCCCCCCTTTTTGGGAAAACAATTGGTTGCTTATATAGAAAATCACTAACGCGTGACAGGAGCGGTCCCCCTCTTAGGCAGTCCGTGGGTCCCCACTCATGAAAATTTCTGGATCCGCCACTGCCTGCTAGTGAACTTAGATATGTTCCAAGAGGGATGATAGATACCGAAGAAATTTTCAAACTCATAAGACGAAAATTAAAAAAAACTGACAACGCCATGGAAAAGAAAAAGACCATCATACAAACAATATATAGTGCTGAGCAACACGAACCCAAACAAACACTGGGGGGGGGGGGGGGGGGGGGGGATCTCAGGTGCTCCGTAAGAGTAAGTAGATCCTTCTCCAACTGCTACTTTATGTTGAAAATGAATGATCAAGCTGCTTCTATACATACAAAATCTTGAGTTTTCCACTTTACACATTAAAAGATCTGCTGATCGACCTGTACACATTTGTAAACATGGGACGAATGAGTTGACCTTGTGTTATAATAGCAACGTAACCTATTTTATAGAGTAAGGATACTATTCTACAATTACTTCTATGGTTATATAAGCATCCTTGCTTTTGCAAAGAACCAAATTCTGTCAAAAGAAGGAAGTAACAAGTTTATGAATCTCTTAATGAAATATGATTTGGAATGATAATGTAACATTGTGTTAAGCCAGATATTTTCGTGTGAAAAAGAGTTCCCTCAAACAGAATAAAATGAGTACTAGTATCTATCAATATAGTTTGTCCCTCTTAATGAAATAATGTCCAGAGACGGACAATTTTCAATATGAAATGCAGTTTATATATAGTTGATATTTCATTCATTCAGATAGTAAATTTTGAGACAATAAGGAGGCCACGATTAGTTTTTTCATGGGAATGGTGGGACTAGAATGAAAGTTGAAAAAGAAGACATCGCAGATCAAATTTATTCGTTCATAGTGTATTAATTTACGTTTTTTGATTGAGATCGTATTAATTTACGTTTTTTGATTGAGATCGCAGATCAAATTTATTCGTTCATAGTGTATTAATTTACGTTTTTTGATTGAGTTAAGCGTGTCAATTGATATTTTATCGTATGTTTTTCTATGTTGTGATGTTATGCTATTGTTTCAGAAAAAGGGAGAAGGTTTGGTACCATTAAAACGTTTAATCCCGCTGCAAATGTTTGCACCTGTCCTAAGTCAGGAATCTGATGTACACTAGTTGTCGTTTGTTTATGTAATTTATACGTGTTTCTCGTTTCTCGTTTTTTTTTAATATAGATTAGACCAGAGACATATATACACAATTTGTATTTTATCTCAGATGTCCCCCATTTAATTAAGACTGCCAGAAACTGTTTTAGCAACTCATTCTCCCATAAAAACACCAGACGACTATGGAAAAATGGAAAAGACATCTCTTGGATGCACATGGTGAGACTGTTTGAGGAACACTGTGAGTTGCAACTATATAGTCCCTGTCCAAAGTTGACAAGGAGCCACATTGACCTGGCAGCATTCACGTATATGAAGGTAAATTTGGCTGCTCAAATTTTAAGTGGTAGTGTGGCCAATGCCTTGGAACATTTGTATGATGACAGTGTGTCAGAAACTGTTTTGTTTATTCGAAACTTCAATAAATTTTTCGATTGCCTGAATGTGAGAAATTTGTTTGAAGGACGTAATAAAAGGAATCCTGATTTAGAACCCTTCATAGGTGGTGATGATCCTCGACTTACTTGGTTAAAATCAACATTTTTGGACTGTTTAAAGGAATGGAAGCAGTCAGTCATGCAAAGACCAAACCTGACACCTTCACAGAAATTATCTATGCAACTAAGCGCACAAACTATAGCTGGGGTGAAAATCAGTATAAATTCTATAACAGAATGTGTGAAATTTATGTTGGACCAAGGAGCAGATTTCGTACTAACTTACAACTTCAACCAAGACCCCCTAGAACAACATTTCGGTCACTATAGACACAAGGGAGGAGCCAATAACAACCCCAGTGTTTATGAAGTAAGAAATACCATGACACAGTTACGTGCTGTTGGAGCTCAAGCATTGAATCCCAAGCGTGGAAATATAACAAATGTTAACAATAATGAAAATGTTATCGACAACACGAAACTACAACGAAAACGATAAATACTGATTATCTGAAAGCCAGTAGAGATTAAGTAAATGCTATAATGTGTAAATGTAAAAGGAAGAAATGAAGAAAGACAACATTTGTTATGCTTAAGATAAACTTTAATTGTAAGTCTATGTGTCTGAAATTGCATTTTTTTTAAAATGTCAACTCATAATTATATACATATCATGTACATGAACATTGCAAATGTATGATAACAACAAAGTTTATGAACATATAATTATGAAAAGTCAATAAATAAGACTAAGCACGGAGATAAATGTAACTGATGTTTTTAACATTTCACATGTATACAAATGGTACAGTTAATTGTTATGTTTTTCCTTCAAAACTTGTCTTAGGCTCAAAGACTTCTTTGATGTGACCTTGTCTTTTATCATTTTGTTTCTAATCACTTTGGCAGTAGAAAATCCACGGATTGTCAGAAATAGGTGAATGATGTCCTCCAAGATTAAAACGTAGTCGTCATAGTCAATACCCACAAAAATCTGCTCAGAGTAATATTTTACCATGAATGATTCCATAATAAGTTCTTTCAATTTATCATGTAGCAGGGATTTAGCATTTAGTTCTTGGTCTCCTAGGTGCTTCCTTACAACAGTTTCAAATTCCCTGGTCAACAAATAAAAGTTGTCAGAGGGCATTATCAAACCACCTCTGTCGTTCTTCTCTGTCCATTTGTTGTATTTGCTTACAAAGGAATTAGTAGTTGATGTCGACTTAACTTGCTCAATGCAGTTGATCTTCATTGACCGAAGGTCACTTTTAAGCTTGGAATAGCGTTTTTCACATGCACGAATGATATAACCACAGATGTAATACAAGATATTTTGATCATTCTCGCTGAGCTCTGAGTGATTTATATCGGATGATTTCTGTTCTTGGATTGTTTGTTGAGAAAGCAATTGGTTAATTAATTCCAACATAACTATTTGAATGAAATTTTTATTGTCCAGAGGTGTAAAACCATTTTGACTGAAGTGATCGGTGTATCCTTTGTCAATTGATGAACTGAGTCTTAAAGCATGAAACTTTGTAAAAAATAACTCCCTGTCATGATTCAAACTTAAGTTAGGATTTGAGTTAAATATCTCCCTGAACAGGTCATAGAAAAATGTCTTTACCTCAACGCTATCAGAAATGCTTTTAGCAATTTGAACTATTGTGGACTCGCCAAAAATATTGTACATAGGGTCCTCTTCAATACATATGAGAGTATTGTTGTATGCAGATTGGAAGATCGAGTCCAGTGTGACTGCTGTCATTGTAGATTGTTGACTCTTATCTGATTGAGGAGTAGTTACTTGGTCTTGAAGGACCTCACCATTTTGGATTCTGTGTTGAAAAGCTGTAATGAAAAAAAAATCATATAATTCTCATGTGAAAGAATGAATTCAAATAATTAAAAACAAATAACATATGTATAAAAATAACTGTATTGAGGATTTATTTTATTATTTTTAGTGTTAAACAATGGAAATTTGTATACATTTTTTAGTTTATTTATTGGGTATTTTTTGTTGAGTGCTTGACGAACCAAATATTTTTGTGTGTGATATTTTTTCATAAAAGATGTATGAGTAACTTACATGATGTACATAGACTACTAGGGAATGTCATGACAATATTGTTTAAATATATGGTTCAGTTTCATGGACATAGACTTTGTTGTTTGATTTTTTTGGTCAATTCTACATATTAACAAACTTCCATCATGGGATATTTTAAGTGCTCCAACTTGCACAATTAATTTGATTCAAAAATAAATGCCAATCGGGTGAAATTATTATTCATAAACATATGTGTACTCAACTTTGAGAATTTTAAGGGGTTTTCACTCGTAATAATTTCTAGAATTTAAATAATATATTAGACTGTTATTCATGCTAGGGCATAAAGGTTACCATTTCCCGTTTCCCGGAAAAGTGACATTTCAGTTACTAATATCCCGTCAAGAAAGTCCTTTTTCAGTAAATAAATAAATAATTTGTCCCTATTACTTGTTTAAATTTCAAAATATGTTGAACCCCTAAAATGTCAAAAGGTATGCACAGATTCTGGGATTTTTGCATCTTAAATTTCAAAATTTTCTTGGGTGGAGGGGGGGGATATGCCCCAAAACCCCATTGGCGGATATGGGTGTGTTTCCCTGACCAATTTTGAATGTCAGCATGATCTATATTGTATGATTTTTTTTGGCATCCTATTTCAAAATTTTATAATACTGTGTAGAACTTGTAGTGTAACATTGTCCTATATCTAGTTTTGGGTTCTTTTATCTTATGTATTTGATCTATGTATATATTTTGTTATTTGTCTATAAATCATGATGACAAATGCCATATGGAATTGTGTCAAGAAGCAATAAATTTTAAAGCTGATATTTGTACTTATTTGTCTATATATATCGTACAAGAAAAATGAATAAGTTGAAGCAATGAGACAACAACCTCCTAAAAAGGAACACACATCTATGTATAAAAACAAGATGTGGTATGATTGCCAATTAGACAAATATTTACAGGAAAGTAATTGACACAGAAATTTAAAAATATCAATAAAAAGACGAATAACAGTCATCAAGGCACTACACAGAAAATTGAAGAGTGAGCAAAACAAATCAACTAAAAAGATATAGAATTCAAAGTTATGAGTAAATCTGACACACCCAGACTTCAGAAAAAATTAGGCTGTAATTTTGTCGTTTGAATTATTTTACATTTGTCATTTTGTGGCCTTTTATAGCTGAAATTGGGATATGGGCTTTGCTCATTGTTGAAGGCCACACGCTTACCTATAGTTGTTAATTTCTGTGTCATTTGGTCTTGTGGAGAGTTGTCTCATTGGCAATCATATCACATCTTTTGTATATCTAAAGAAATGGGTTTTGCTTATTGTTAAAGGATGCACAGAGATCTATAATTGCTTATAAATTCAAGTTGGATAGTATTCTCATTTTCCACATCTCCTTATTTTGAAGAGATAGAAATTGTTGTTATTCAGCCTTGAAAAAATATTGACAGTAAGTAATTCTACACCATTAGGTCGGCACATTTTTAATTCAATGTAGTTTTCATTCTGTTAGTGGTAAAGGATTTGTCATTTGTGTGATATTGGATAAGTCATGTTAAGATCTCAAGAAGACAAAAAGCAAAGTGGAGATAATAAAGAATTTCAGTATTACTTTGGGATATATTGAGTCCCTATGGCAGAATGTATTCGATGTCCTATATAATAAAAACAAATTATTTCTTGAGGTAACTTGGCTCTTATGTTGTACTGTTATACCACTGTCCCAGGTTAGGGGGCACTAGGAGGGTTGGGATTCCACTAACATGTTTAACACCCGCCACATTATTTATGTATGTGCCTGTTCCAAGTCAGGAGCCTGTAATTCAGTGGTTGTCGTTTGTTTATGTGTTACATATTTGTTTTTCGTTCATTTTTTTACATTAATAAGGCAGTTAGTTTTCTCGTTTGAATTGTTTTACATTGTCTTATCGGGGTCTGTTATAGCTGACTATGCGGTATGGGCTTTGCTCATTGTGGAAGGCCGTACGGTGACCTATAGTTATTAATGTCTGTGTCATTTTGGTCTTTTGTGGATAGTTGTCTCATTGGAAATCATACCACATCTCCTTTTTTATATCTTAACAAAAAGTGTTCATGAAATATGGGAATATATATATTTGGGACAAACAATACAAAAATATTACAAACCTTTCAAATTGCTCTTTCCGTGTTGTTTTGCTGTATGACCACGAAAGCCAGAGATTGTTTTTAACACTTTTTTGCAATCGGGACACATATATCCTGAACACTGAATGTCCTTTTTTGGCTTCTTGCATGCAGAGACTGAGTCAGCATTAGTATCAGTGTCCGTATAATCACCAAGAAGATATGCTAGTTCAAAGTCGTCTAAATCGTCATCCCATGATAAAAAATCTGACTTCGACATAATTTCACTTGCATGTGTAATGTGCAAAGTTTTGCATAGAAATGAAGTTATTTTCATTGCCAAATTTTAATTTGAATTAATTAACAATGCCGAAAAAGGAATACATTTTTTCTCAATTTACGTTTATTTAAACTTTAACTTTTGATATATTCGCAAGCATCCAAGCTTGATAATATGTTCATTAATTAACTCATCACAAATCAGTAACCACCCAAGCTCAGAGCTTCACTCATTTCCTTATATATACATCGTCGGTGCTGTAATGTCTTTTACTGCTCCGACAAAGATGTATTTAATTAATAATTATCATTAATTAATGTAAATAGATATCTTCCATGGGATTGAAGACCAAATCCAGCAGCGGAAATAGCCATTTTTAAAAGTGATATATCTTATATCCCAATTCAAAAACATTTAAGGTTAAAAAGGGGGGTCACAAATCCCGGAACCCCTCAAAAGTAACTTTAATTGTGCATGCTAATCTCCTTTATAAAGTCTGAAACACCATACAGATATTGAAATGTAAAGTCACGGAAATCAATTTTCAAAGAAATAAAATCGGAACATAAAAAAAAATCCACGAATCATATTTTTATTTAAGAACAAGGAGTTTTCTTTCCCTTTTAGACATGTTAATTTACTAATTTTGTTTTCACGTTTTAATATTTAATATATACGTACTTCTGTTCAAATAAAGTTCAGATCAGGCAGAGACATATATATGTCTCTGGATCAGGGTTCAATTAATATGTTTGCATTTGTTTAATGTTAATCCATTTAGAATTTCACCCCCGGCAAATTACCAGATTTGAATTTTTAATTATGAAATGCAGAAAAATATATTTTTCTCAATAAATACTTATATATAAATATAATATTCAAGTATTTTTTTGGGAAAAAATTATGATATCATTTTCCCATTGCTTTTCTTGATAATCTATCGAGGTTATTCATCCCTGACTTGATTACATGTTCTAATATTTATCGACGAGAATCTCATCCCGGGCCGCGATGTTTTACGGGATTTCACGGAGTTGCCAATCTCTGTGTATATATGTCTCTGATTAGACCGATGTTTTTCCCGTTTGAATGGTTTTACACTAGCAATTTTGGGGCCTTTTATAGCTTGTTGTTCGGTGTGAGCCATGGCTCCGTGTTGAAGGCCGTACATTGACCTATAATGGTTTACCTTTTTTTAAATTGTTATTTGGATGGAGAGTTGTCTCATTGGCACTCACACCACATCTTCCTATATCTATGACAGGAGTTTTGAGTTAAAAAAAAAAAAAAGGCAGGGTGACAATTTTAATATGTAAAAAAGGTAAAACTAAGAATAATACAAAAAAATCCAACAGCTGGGTGTAAATTCAAATGGTCTCCTCTCATAGCATATCCCCGCTATCAGTAGTGAGAGTAGACTTGAGTTTTACTGTTTTTTTCCTTCCAAGCATAATGGTATTGGGAACAAGACGAATGTATTTCATTCGTTTTAAGGAAGATATGCCACAAAATTGCGTATCCTGTATTTGTTTTTGGTGTTACAGAATAAAATCTTGTAATAGGTCAGTACAGCAAGGATTTGTATAGTAAGATCTTACTATAATTACATTAGATGTATGTTTCATTGTAATACTTTATTCTGATTGGCGTACGTGTTATTCCGTAAGCAGTTGCATTGCTCAATACAACTTTTCATTCATGATAACACGTGGTCCAACAATAAAGTGCACAGGTGAATTAAATAAAAAAATATATAAAATTCGTGTTTTCATGATCATAGCTAAAAAATGTAATTATAAGTATTGAATGCGTCTTTTTGTAACTTTATAGGGTTGTAAAAGCGTTGACCGTGCGCACATTTTTAGAATGAAGCGCTTCCGCGCTTCATACAAAATGTACTTCGGTCAACGCTTTTACACCCCAATAAATTTACGAAGAAGCATTCAATTCTTAAATACAAATCCTTGGGTATAGCAATTGATATTGACTGCAGAACTGCGTGTTTTCGAATTAACAGGTTATGAAATTGTTTCACCCTGCTTTAATAATTGCAAAGACCATGATAATTTGCTATTTTAAAAATCCCTGGTCTCCAGTTTAATACAATAGTGAACTAAAAACAGGATACATGTATAAATATGTGGCAAAGTGTAATACATTGACTGGAGTGGATTGGTCCATTCCAGACAAGATGTTACACTTTGCCTAAACCTGTAACTGTCATGTTTTTAAACTTATTAACCATGTAAACCCCTCCTATTTTCATCACAACGACTGTCAAGCCTAATGTGTCCAGATACTACAACCTTCCACTATACATGTTGATCTGGATCACAACATATCATGATCACTATCTTACGTTTTTATTACAAGTGTTGATATTGTCCGACATTATTTAGTGAGATAAGATAAATATGTAACCGTAAAGTTAAACATGCATTTCAATTTATAAAAGGGAAAATGGATTAATTATTCTGCTAATTGTAGAGCTGGAATTTAGAAATTAAAATTCGTCTAGTTTTAAAGTTGTGCCAGTCATGCACGTGGATATAATTTTGTTATACAAATTCGTGTACTTGGATATATAGTTTACATTGTAGATTCTATGTAAATTCGACCGATCAAAGTTTAACCAAACAAACAAAAAAATGGACCCTAGGCATGAAGGTATGAAACTTTTTATCAAGTTTAAAAAAAAGTTAGAACTGTATGCATGCATACGTTAATTTATATATAGAGCTTTCCCTAACCTTGCAATAACCATCGACCTTGCTTTGATGAATTAATGTTTAGAACTATGTATATTTATCATAGAATTATGATAAATGTCTAGTAAACAATACAGAAACTATATTTTATTATCTTTTTTAATATGTTTACATGCATATATATATGTTTTTTTTCATGGCCATATACAGTCACAAAAACATAGTCAGTTAAAACTGATAATTAAGTTATAGCAAACGTTGTCTTCAACATAAATATCATAAAGAAAATTAGATTTATACACTGACCGCGAAGTGTTGGAAAGGGGGAAAAGGGGAAGGGGAAAAAGGGGGGGGGGGGGGGTTGTAGCGTTTCATAATCATATTGAAAAGTATGTTAATTTATTTGAATAATGCATGACACGCACTGAGAAAACATAATTAGTGAGGGGGGGGGGGGCAAGGGGTTTAACTGTTATGCTGTTATGGGGCAATTTAATTCTTTGTTATCTGTTATTTTGAAAATATATTTGCTGTTAGCTGTTATTGTCTTATTCTTTGTTAGCTGTTATTGGGCTTTTAGTTTTTTTGTTATCTGTTATTGTGATAATGTATTTGCTGTTAACTGTTATTGAAAATTGGAATGTTAGCATTTTTTTTGACAGTCAATATTCGGTATAAATTGAAGATCATTGGCCATTGGGGTCTACCACTACTAATATGCTTGTCCCGTATTCAGAGAAGGATTCCATTAACATATACCCATCACAGAAGTAAGGTCCAGGACAATTCAAGTATATCTTATGATTATCCTTTGTAATAAATTCTATTTTTTTTTATGAATGTGTATTTAGAATTATCTTAATTTTTTGTATGAGAATAATGTTCCTTGTTTTCCGTACGAACATATTAAATTAAAACAATTCTTAATATGACAAAAAGGAAAACATATGGCCAGGAATATCTGACAAGGATCTCAATTAAGGACTAGGTCCTAACAACCACTTAACCTTTTATATAATATGGTACATAGACTCAGCTCTGTAATTCTTTTCAAAGCAGAACCAAATGCATTGTACAATGAAAGTTCCAATCATGTACTTGGGTCCGAAGCTGCACATAACTCATTACAAACAAAGATTTATTTCGTTTCAAGCCATTGTTTCCCTACTAAACTATGTATTCTACTTACTAGTTCACTTGGTACAATCAAAAACCTCAGCTGATAAAAAATTGTTCAAATAGGGCCTTTGAAAATAGTGGAATAAATTGCTTTTAGAGTGTCAAAATTCGTTCGAAGTACTTGATAAATTGCATTCTTATAATTGGTGCTTTTGATTTTTCTACTCTATATACCACTCTGCCTCATAGTTTTATTCAGAAAAATTCACACACCTCATTAAATGGTCATTTAGAAAAAGTCAGAATATTCAAACATTTTTAGGTCACTTTTTTTTATTAGCAACAAAGGAAGCTTCAGTCAATATATATAAACAATACACCCAACGGTTCATGAGAACTGCTGAAAACATTTTTGTGTTAATGTCTGAAAACTGGAAAATCACCCCTTTTTAATTAATAAAACCCGTCAACTCGGAAACGTAAAATCTAAAATTTATAAAAATTGAAAGTTATCTCATGTTAATAGATATAAACAATTCACCAAAATTCCTTGCTTTGTGAAAGCATTTTTGAGATGTTATCAGAAAACTAAAAAAAAAACACAAATTTTATTGAATAAAAACCCATTACCCAGAAACTTAAAATCTAAAATTTATATAAAAAAAAACGAAAAAGGGAGCTCACGTCAATAGATATAAACAATTTCCCAAAGTTTAATGCAAATGGTTAAAGAGTTTTCGAGTTAATGTCCGACAAGTTGACAACAGACGGACAACAGTATACCATAATACGTTCCGTAAAAGAGCGTATAAAAAAATATTATAATATATTGAGTAGTAATTTAAACACATTCTAGATACATAAATTAATACTAAAAACATAGTCATAAAAAATGGAATGCCTTACAAAGGATTATATCCGTAATAAGAAATACTGATTTGTCAAAGACCGAATTATTTTAATATTTCATTTACTGTTATCTGTTTTGTCCATTTTAATTCCTTGTTATCTGTTATGAGCCAAATCAATTTGCTGT